>NW_021503617.1:0-285 GCF_001605985.2 Dendrobium catenatum
TAATAAAATTTCAAATTAGATTTTATATTTTATTAGATTAATAATTTACAAATTAATAATTAATTTAGATTAATTAAAATCAAAATTAATTTTAAAATCTATAGTAAATAGGGTTATTAATCATAATAGAATCAGGAACATCCACTAAATTATAAAATCACTAAAAGAATGATTCCTATAAAAGGAAGTGGAAGAATTAACTAGAATCAAGAACATCATTTGTATCAAGATTGTAAGAGTTAACACCAACATTACTTGGCTTGGCTGATAAAGACAACTTAGTAG
>NW_021503618.1:0-418 GCF_001605985.2 Dendrobium catenatum
AATGTAAAAGATAAGTCTACAGGAAGATGAATATTCAATTTTAAATTAACAGATATATGAATGCGAGCTAAGATTTCCAAAACATGATCTGTTTGAAATAAGATATTTATAAGAGTTCATGTGCCAAGATAACGTCCATTATGAAAGTATGAGATTTGATCAATATACACAAACGCAAGCGTTGAAGCTTTAAACACATACCTTTTTGATACAAATATCTAATACAAATAAATCTCAACATGTTTTGTTGATGCATTTCATCAAACAGCTAGTAGGTGGTGCTTAGATAATGAAGGATATAAGGCCAATGATTTGAACTTCATGCTCGACACAAATAAGCTATTGGAAATAGTACTTTGTCGAACTTGATGTGCATAACAACAACATTCCATGTTTCATATATAACATCGCAAAATAG
>NW_021503619.1:0-271 GCF_001605985.2 Dendrobium catenatum
CCAAAATTTAGCTGCAGCTCTTTATTCGGTCATCTCACATAATCTCTTACCTTCATTCGGTCATCTCACCTAATCTCTAACCTTTATTCGGTCATCTCACCTAATCTTTTACCTTATTTACTGAACTTGGATACAGTGTGGCCGTGTGGGGGCCATGGGGCAGCAGCCCCGACTGATTTTGGAAATAATAAGTTATTAATAGTATCTGTTAACCATTAAATACATACTAATTAATAAGTTTGCTTCTTCCTTGGCCTTTTCTTATTCCGCA
>NW_021503620.1:0-766 GCF_001605985.2 Dendrobium catenatum
TGTGAATACAAAATAAAAAACTCAAACTATATATATCTTCTATAATTATAGTAATGTTTGCTGGATAAATTATAAATGGATGATGATAATAGTTGAATTATGTTAATCAGGTGTTGAAAGTTGGGTGAACGATAGTAGACAGGCGGCGATGATTATCCAATGATAAATAGATGATGATGGAGTAGCTATTGAAGTCAAACAACGATGGTTGTCTGTAATGATGGTTGACACATAATGTCGCTTAAAGCATATAGTTCTTCATAATCTAACATCTCTAATGTTTAGTGCAGATTCCATTCATGTAAAGAACGAGCTTCAAATTATAACATTTTACGAGAAAACATTTCGATACATTTTGTCAAATTCCAAAATATTTTATTGGAAGACCCACTTTGATTTATTTGATTATAGTTAGTTCTTTCAACATCTAACTGATTTAATGACCATAGAATTGTGTGATTTTCAGCTTTCTAAATTTTACTCGTGACGGGCCCATTAACATGTTATATATTGATTATAAATTTATTTAGATTTCCTTGAAACAAGAACTTGTTGCAATTTACAATTCTACCCTCAATTAGATTGCCTATAATATGCTAAAACCAATCCCATTGGAATTGATCTAGCATGCATACAGTAGCTAGTAGGCTTACCTCCTAATCATACATGCCATCAACTAACACTGATGTTAATTCCTGATGCTTGCAATCAATCATCATCTAACACTACTTGCATTATCAAATACTAACGTCAATGAGCATTGCTC
>NW_021503621.1:0-293 GCF_001605985.2 Dendrobium catenatum
AGTCCAACATCACAATCAACATAACCGGGGAACATGTTGCTCGAATGATCGGCGAAATATATGCAGTTTGGTTTAATTCCGGTAGCAACCATGTGATGCAAAGAAAATGTCTGATTAAAACCCACAAAAAGGGAGTATTCCCCCAACTCGTTGACGGGGATCCATTGAGAGTGAGAAGAAGAAGAAGAAGAAGAAGAAGAAATAACAACAGCTGGCACAAACTTGAAAATAGAGATAGTCATTGTTCTCGCATTAAGGTGACTTTGAAGAGTAATATCAATCACCCTCTCTAT
>NW_021503622.1:0-200 GCF_001605985.2 Dendrobium catenatum
TCAAGTGATGGATGAATGTTTGGCATCGGGTAGAAGTCTGAAAAAAATCTGACGATGGTCGGAAGTCCGACGATTGGCGGAAGTCTGGTGACGAGCAGAAGTCTAGCTTCAGGTAAAAATCTAACGACGGACGAAGGCCGGGTGGAAGTCCGGCGATAGTCAGTGATTGAGTGGCGGTCTGACGATGGTTGGGCTAAAGT
>NW_021503623.1:0-3337 GCF_001605985.2 Dendrobium catenatum
GCCGCCAGGGCAAAACCAGCCTTAATTTTCAAGGAAGGCAAATTATAAGTAACTGTTGGTATTGCATCAAATTTGGCTCGACCATTCACTATAAGAAAATGAGCCACATACCAAAAAAGAAGCTTGATATTTGCTAAAGATTCTTTGTACTTGAATACATAATACATTTTATCATTAATATTTTATATAATGACAATTATTTTTAAACAAAATTTAAGTTGAAGTATGAATGATTTGTTTGAAAAAAAAATCAAAATGATGTAATTGATTAATCATTCAATCTCTACAAAATATATGCTGGAATTGCCTTGAATTTAGCTCAATCCCTAATCCCTATTTGTTCATATCCTTGATCGTTATATAATTCGCAGATATGTTGGGGGTCCAAGAGAGCAGCACCCCCTGACGGGGTTCAAATTTTGGTTGAAAGTATATTTTTTTAAATTTTTTGTGACTGTGTGAGGGTGATTACGGGCGACTAGGGCAAAGGAGGGGCAAAGTAAGAGTCTTAGGGGGGGGGCAAGTTCCCCCCTAACATATGCATGGTTCCGCCCCTGGGTGCCACCACCCTTTCAAGACATCATCAAATGAAATAATTGATACCTATCAATAACATAATTTGCTGAACAAATTAAATAAATCCTTACAAAGCTGTTTCTATTTTGTTATGAATTGAAAATAAATTATTTTATTGTTTGTAATGACAGGTTTATGATAGCGGTAGAAGGATAAGGCACAGCAAGGGAATTGAAAAAGAAGAAGCCAAGGAGGAGTTCATGAGACACCTAAAGATTCTGGAAGGAGAGCTGGGAGAGAAGCTTTACTTCAATGGAGACTCCTTTGGATATTTGGATATTGCTCTTATTACATTTTCTTGTTGGATCCACACATACGAGACATTTGGGGGCTTTAGTGTGAAGAAGGAATGCCCGAAGCTCATGACTTGGGTGAGGAGATGCATGGAGAGGGAGAGTGTGGCAAAGACGCTTCCATCTCCTCTACAGGTCTATCAGATCGCCTGCTTGGTGAAGAAGAAGTTAGGATTTGAATAGTAACAAAATGTTATTTTGATGAGTTTGCTCTAAGAATGAGAGAGAAGGGGGAGGAGAGCCTTCAAAAAATAATGTACCAACTAATCAAAAAAAAAAAAAGCTATTATTTGAACTGTGTAGCATCACTCTTTTATAAAATATTAGCTTTGTTAGCCTATTGTTTTATTACTCTTTGATAAGATATTAGCTTTAATGGGAAGATGTGTCCCAAACACTCTCACGCAACTAATGTCTCCCATCGAGTTCATTGATAACAACATCAACACATATCATTGCCTATAAATGCACGTCATTAACACAAAAACCAATGTATGTCGACTTCATCACCGACTATCGCCGGCAAAATCAATACATGCATAGCATTTAATATTGATGCATGCCATTGCATAAAGTTAATGTCAACACATCATCGCCTATAATACAAATGCACGCCAACAACACTAACACGGACTTCCATCAACTTTGTTGATTGTTGCTGCCAACAACATCCTACCCATGCCACGTCAAAAGATTGATTGGCGTGAGCCTGCTTTCAACACCAAGATTTATATTGAACATCTTAATATCTGATTTTTTGTTCTCAAGACATAATGACCAAATATATAACAATGATCTCTTGAATACAACTCTAATATCTCAAGACTCATCTAACATTTATCATGGAATCCATCATCCATAATTTACGTCTACTACATGATGTCAATGACCTTCCCTATTGTAGGGAAGGGCATTATTTATAACCTATGACTTACATTGGTGGAATCATTTCAATTAAGTCAGACTATAGATTTTTTTTTTTTCTTTTTTCATGTACAAATTGTGCTGACTCTTATAACCTTCTTTTAGAGCTCTGGCAGATATTTGACATTGATGATTATTGTCAACAACCATCATTGTCAATTGTCATTGCCCAACTAACAGCACTCAATCACTGTCCTCAAACTTTTATAACATCATCCAACCATCACCAAGCAGCTATAACATTATAACCATTGTCATCCAACTGGAATCACCAAACCCCCATCAACCAAGTACCACTCCGCCGACTTCATCACTACACATTAATGCATGACCTCACTTATAAGTTGATGCTTGTCGCAAATATAAATGTTGATGCCTATAGACCAATGCTTGTTCTCATCAATAAAGTCAACACATGTCATTGTCTATATATAATGTTGATGCAAACTATTGACACAAAATTGATGCTTGTTGAATTCATCGCCCACTTTTGCTAGGAACATAGATGCTCATAATCTCCTGTAAGGGCAATGTATATCATTAACAACAACACCTAAACCTAATAACTTTGAAAATACCCCATACAATAACTCGTATTCTGTCGAAATGGCTTCAATTCTTTATAATTTCCATTTAGCTAAATGCAGAAGTTTTTCTCTTCATTCGTGTCAACCAACTCCCTAAAGCTTTTTATTCCAAAACTTAAAATTTAGACTTAGTCTAACTCTCCATTTGGATCCTCTCCAATTACCAGTGCCCATCCCAGGCATCCTATATACATCTTAAATAATCAGGATTGCATAGTTCAAAATGATTCGAATGGTAGTGCAGTTACCATGATAATTAGAGAGAATCTAAATCTTCTAACACTGCACATTTTCTCTGTAATTAAATCATGCAATGACACTTACCAGTGATATACATATCCACTACAGAAAATTTATACAACAAAAGACGAGGTACAATGCAATCTAGCTTCATCCGAATTTTGATCATCATGGAACGTAGAAAACTGATGCCTAAAAAGGAAAAAAAAAAGTTAAAATTAAATGATACCAATGAGATTTATAAATAGTTCCCCCACGACTTTCAAGTTTGTTCAGCGGGATGGGCCTAAATTCATGACAAAGAATGCAAAAGAATAAACAAGTAGACGAACAAATCAACTCAAAACCCTCTTATTTATCATGAAAAGTTACATCATCCAGTAAAATATACTTACAAAAAAATGAGGTGGGTTAATAGTCATCCTGAAAAGAGCTAGATGAAAGCCGTGAAATTGAAATCTCTCCATCAATAATCATTTCAGGGAAACCATCGCAAACATGTCTGCACTGAGGCCAACCATAAGAGGGTAACACCATGCACCACTCATGATGTGTTCACCTGGCAGTGGCACTGCTTTTCCTATTCCACTGTAAGTATGATGCATCGCGATGAGGCCTGCATGTAGGTTGAAGAAATAACAACTTATAGTTAAATGCCATATAATATCCACATAACCAAGAAGAAAGGGTTACAAGCAATGATTTAGGCTTCGTTTG
>NW_021503624.1:0-346 GCF_001605985.2 Dendrobium catenatum
TTTAAAAAATTATCTTCACTTTTTGTTTTAAAATATCCACTAATACCTAATGAAAATATTAACAAAATATTTTATTAATGTAACAATACATTAATGAATAATAATATGACAATCCTAATATGAGGATTTAAATTTATTTGAATCGAAGATTGCAATCAACCTCACGGCAACGTGTACAATTATAAGTTGTTGACTTCACTTTCATAAACTTTCTATGAATGCAATTTTGATTTTTTTAAATTAAAAATAAATTTTGAATAAGAGTCTGATGATCACCCCGATTAATAAAGGAAAACATCATAGAATTATATATATAATTTCAAACAATACATAAAATTTAGCTAGG
>NW_021503625.1:0-244 GCF_001605985.2 Dendrobium catenatum
GCCATATTATGAAAAGCTTGTGGTAAAAATGGATTTCATTCTTGTGCCTGAAAAGAATATTCCAAAGCTTTTCTATGCTCTCTGTTGCTTGTGTGTATAAGACCTATGTTATAGAGTATATAACTTTGATCATAGGGATCAATTTCTGGTCGCGTAGCTTCATAATAATTCTGTAAAGCTTATGCATAATTTCCTTCGGATTGAGCTGACATCCGTTACGGTCGTTCATTCTAGTAAAAGAATC
>NW_021503626.1:0-209 GCF_001605985.2 Dendrobium catenatum
AAATGAAGTGAAATACACATCATACCTTATCCGACGAATCCACGATATCTGCCCGAAATCTTGAAAATCTGGCTCAAATCCTGCCGAGGCACTGTTCCTTCGGCGCCGCTCACGTCGCCTCCCGTGAATCTCGCGAATCAGCTCCGCGATCGTTGCCTCATTCGCTTCCTTAAATACCCAATTGAGCGAGGCTTTCGGTTGCTTCCCCA
>NW_021503627.1:0-796 GCF_001605985.2 Dendrobium catenatum
AGGTAGTCGACCCAACCTGACAGAAGGATCTTTGTCGACAACCATGGGTTGCTTCGTCCAAGTGGACCTTGTAGACCTGGGTTGAATACTTGTCTAAGGGGACAAATTTGAATTCATCTTAGCTAACAGAAGGCTTTGTGCCCTATCAATCATATCCTATTGATTCGTATCTCAAGGATTTGATGCTAATAAGGAATGTATTGGCTCTGGTCATAACCGGTATTTCGTGGTGCCATTTGGCTGCAAAACCACTCGATTCAGAGGGCCCCGGGTCATAATTGTTTATCCTGCGATACCATTTGGAGGCAAAACCGCTGGTCAGAGGACACGTACCACGTCCTTACTAGCAGGATATTGTTTGAGAATGGATCATAGTCGTATTTTTGACTAGGCATTAGCTCTTTGTAAGTTGAAGTTTATTTCAATTTGTCCACCTCGACAAACTGTTGTAGAGGGTGGATGAGTTTTGCTTTAAGTGTTTGATAGTGTTGTTTCGATTTTAAATATTTTGGATTTTGGAAATTTCTAGAGTTTTAGATTTTCATGGGTATTTGGATAGAATTTTGAGTATTTGGAATGGACCTCTCCGGTTGAGATTTATTGTTCAACATGGCCTATGAGGGGGTTATTTTCTTTTTATAGCTTGAACCTTGTCGACTCTATCAACTTGCTAATAGAGGATAGGGTTTTGTAGGCTTTGTGCCATCTGTTAGTGAATTTATATTGTGATAGGCCTTCAAGGCCTAATATGAATGTATTGAAAAAAATACACCGGTCGCCACAACCGTGTATTTGT
>NW_021503628.1:0-1252 GCF_001605985.2 Dendrobium catenatum
CAAAGTAGCCAAAAACACTTGGACCCGAGCCATCTCCTAGCTCAGGTCAAATTGGACCCAATTGCCACTTGCATTGGGTGCACCAGACCCAGATCCACTCCCCACCTCAAGCCCAGGGTCTGGCCTGACCTGGGTTGAGCCCAAATCGATCCGAACCGAGCAGGTTTTGATCAACTCGAGCCATCTTTCAACCCAGATCAAATTGGATCCAATTGCCACCTACATTAGGTGCACCACACCCAGACCTACCTCCCATACCAAGCCCAGGGTCTGGCCTGGCTCGGATCGAGCTCAATTTGACTCGAACCGAGCAGGTTTTGGTCTAACCCTATCACCAGTTCTATCCAGGCCTCCCCAGGCCAAATTGTCTTCACCCTTGGCTCCAGCATGTCCCCATCAGTCTCCCCCGGTCAACCCGACCCAGGCCATGGCCGGCGGTGGTCGGAGCCAATAGAATTTAAGTTCCGATGGTCCCCCCCAAACAATTCCTCGCTCATAGCTGCTGCCCACCGATTTGATCTCCATGATCCCTCCTGGACGTCACCATCGTCCACCTGGCAGCGATCCGAGCCTTCCCCAGTTCAATCCCGACCGTCCAAGATCCCGAAGGGTGGCCGAAAACCATTGAGCTCGCCAGACCTTATGAGGCATTGGCATTCGCTCTCGTTCGATCCCTAGAGCTCCTTCGAACTTCCGGAAGCTTCCTTCGAGCCTAGAGATCATCCCTCCTTCCGTTCGAGCAAGCGCCCGTGAAAGCCTTCAGCGTCCCGCTCCAAGTCGCACCTCCGACAATCCTCTGACCCCAACGCCTGAAGGAGAACTGTTCGCCACCATCCCCTGAAGCTTCCTGATAGTGAAGCTCATTCGTTGAGGCCTTCTCTGTAGTAATCTCTTCATCCTGAGCTCCCTAGCTAGGTAGTTTGGTCAAGTGTGAAGGAAACCTTCACCCCAACGGATCTCCACTGTTGGATTGGAAGTTTCCACCATCCTGATCCTCCCTGTGAAATTTCATCGGAGTTCGCAGGCAGGATCGCCCGGATCTAGCCGGAGAAACTCTGTGGTCTCGGATACGAGTGGGAGGTTGAAGACGAAATCCCAACCGTTGATATTGATCAACGGCTCGGATTAGATCCTGCAGTATCGGAGCGTCTTCGATCCAAGCCGTTCGATCCGCCATATGACGGCTGTGGTTAATCCGGCTGTTAACGGTTAGCACCAATCATTGCCTGGCGAATCAGCGCGCGCCGCGTGG
>NW_021503629.1:0-276 GCF_001605985.2 Dendrobium catenatum
CATTTATAGAGTTTAGTATGATGGATAACATTCTAATAATAACTAATTTATAGATCATTATAAACTAAAAAGTGAATAGTTTACATGAAATGCAATTACATAAAATAGTATTACAACTATGAAAAATAATTTATTTGAGTTTAGCTCAAGTTGATCATAATCCCCACCAAATGAATGAAAGTTTAGTATGAATGCAAATGCACAATGCAATCGTAAAATAGTCATTAGATTACACTCTATGGTCATATAATTATTGGATTGCACTCTAATATATTA
>NW_021503630.1:0-348 GCF_001605985.2 Dendrobium catenatum
TTAGATTTACCGTGAGATCTAGTTTTGCATTTTTTTGTTGTTTGGCTGTATTTAGCCCAAATCCGCCCTAAGGGGGTGTTTGGTATAGGATTGGATTCAATTTTAGTAGGATTTATTAAATCCTGTAAATCCTGGGCTCTTAAATCCTGAATTGTGTTTGGTATGACAATTTTTAAATTCTGTTAAATTCAGAAAGATGTTTGCAACATATTACAGGATTTAAAACAGTTGGAGATTTAAAATTGAATTAAATAATATAAAGCCACTTAATTCGCTTCCGCATCAAGTTATAAAGTTGTTTGCCATTAAGAAAATAATTAATTATTTAACTAATAAGCATACTAATTA
>NW_021503631.1:0-286 GCF_001605985.2 Dendrobium catenatum
ACCCTTGAAATCATTCCATTCAATACCTTGAACATTTTTAAACCTATTTTGAGCTCAATCCAACCTGGTTTGACTAAGTCAACCCTCAATTCTAGGTCAAAGCTTGGTGGTGCTTGCTCCTATTCCTACTAAGCTCTAATTTTGACCTTTGACCCTTGATTGAATTACTCCAAACAACCCTCACTTCTCCAAATGCCACATCACCAGTTTTGACCTGGTTGACTGGTCAAACCAAGTCAACAAAAGCCCTAAGCACCTCTTTGAATTGGTCAAACCTCCTATTTGA
>NW_021503632.1:0-387 GCF_001605985.2 Dendrobium catenatum
GGGTTATGGTTGGTTGAGATTTACAGGACAGGAAAATTGGAGTTGAAGATGACAGGAAAATTGGAGTTGAAGAGGGAAGGGTTCATGAGAGGGTCCATGAGGGGATCCTCCGACAAACGGCAGAGGAAGGAGGGAAAGAGGAGGCCAAGGTCGGGGAAGGAGGAGAGCGGGTGGCTAGGGCAAAACGCAATGTTATCTACTTTTAGATTACAATAGTCCAATTACACTCACATATTTTGCAACTGTACTTATCATCAATATTTAAGTTAAGAGAGAAAGAGATATTTTTGAAAGAATTAAATGATGTGACATGATGAAAAACATTAAATATTAGATATGTAATACAAAAATTAATATTATAAACATATATCTCTTGATATATATAAA
>NW_021503633.1:0-302 GCF_001605985.2 Dendrobium catenatum
GTTCATAAGAGCTTAACATCCTAACAAACTTTCAAGAGTTAGCTCTCTTCCTAAAGCATACAATGAGATAATAATTTGAGTAAACCTTATATACATTTTAGAAATTGATTCAGAAGGTTTCATGAAAAAAAGTTTGTAATCATATAATAAAATATTCAATCGGGATTATTTAACTTCATTGGTTCCTTCATAAGTTACACATAATCTATCCCAAATTTCTTTACCACTTACACAAGTTAAAACACACATATAATCTTTAAATTTCAAAGCACAAAAAAATAGTTCAAATATTTTGCATTAAG
>NW_021503634.1:0-279 GCF_001605985.2 Dendrobium catenatum
AGAGCCAAATGCCTAGTCAAAAATATCATTAGGATTCTTTCTAAAACAATCTCCTATCAATAAGAACGTGGTACGTATCCTCTAACCGGTAGTTTCACCACCAAATAGCACCACAGGATAAACGGTTATGACCCGGGGCCCTCTAAACTGAGTGATTTTGCCGCCAAATGGCACCACGAAATATTGGTTATGGCCAAAGCCAATACGTTTCTTATTGGCATCAAATCCTTGAGATATGAATCAATATGATATGATTGATAAGGCACAAAGCCCTCTGTT
>NW_021503635.1:0-326 GCF_001605985.2 Dendrobium catenatum
ATGTAATGTGTGTATGAGTCTATCTTAATTGTCCTAAATGTCCAAAAAAAATAAAATATATGAAATAATTATATTATTTATTATTTAACTAATTTATTTAATTGTTAATATTTTAAATTATATTAATTAAGTTTAACCTTAGGGACGTCTAGGGTTTGATTTTCATCTAATTTTCACGTCGTTGCTGTTTGGGTTTAGCTTCCTTGCTTCGCAGGAGGTGTAAGATTGCACGAGTTGCTTCTTCGTCTCCTTTGTTGTTGTTCGACTTCGCTCCCTCGACGACACGACGTTCCCTTTTCCTGTCGGATCGGAAGTTTACGACATTT
>NW_021503636.1:0-281 GCF_001605985.2 Dendrobium catenatum
AGAGTACAGGAGGTTATATAGATGTACAAGAGGTAAAGCCGTAAATAACATGACATGTCAGCAGGTACATGTAATTGTTCGCTAACAGCATACTCTAACCTAGTCACAAGAAAATCCCAACGACACATATAGCTAGAGAACAAATTAACATAAATAACAAGGACATTCCACTAGTACCATGAAATACCTTTGATTGTAAATTTCAGAGAATAAATATAATTTGCATGAAACACCCGGTTTCTATTTAAAATTAAAAAAAAAAAAATCAATGTGTCAACCGT
>NW_021503637.1:0-316 GCF_001605985.2 Dendrobium catenatum
TCCCTCTCCCAATCCATCTCCCTCTCTCTCTCTCTCTAATCTATCTCTCTCTCCCTCTCCCTCTCCCTCTCTCTCAATCTCCCTCCCTCTCTCTCCCTCCATCTCTCTCTCAATATCCCTCCCGCTCTCTCTCTCTCTCTCTCTCTCTTTCTTTCTCTCTTTCTCTCGCTCTCTATATCTCTCTCCCATTCTCTCTCCCTCTCTCCCACTTTGCATCTCTCCCTCCCTCTCCCATTCTCTCTCCCTCTCTCACCCATTTTCCACCTCTCCCTCCCTCTCCCATTCTCTCTCCCTCTCTCTTAATCTCCCTCTCTCT
>NW_021503638.1:0-309 GCF_001605985.2 Dendrobium catenatum
CACCTATACTGTTTGTGAAGAAGAAGGACGGGACACTCCGTATGTGTGTTGACTACAGAGATTTGAACAAAGTTACAATCAAGAACAAGTATCATTTGCCTCAGATAGATGACTTGTTTGACCAACTTTCCGGATCTTCGGTATTTTTGAAGATTGATTTGAGATCCGATTACTATCAGGTGAAGGTGAAGGAAGCTGATGTGGTGAAGTCAGCTTTCAGTACTCGGTACGGGCACTACGAGTTCTTGGTTATGCCTTTTAGGGTAACCAACGCACCTGCTATTTTTATGGATCTGATGAACCGAGTGT
>NW_021503639.1:0-284 GCF_001605985.2 Dendrobium catenatum
GTCGATGTGTTTAGTAAGCTAATAATCACGTCTGTGCTTTGTTAATCAACGCAGGGTTATATTTGGGATGCTAATTGCTCTCCCTATAGCGCTGGTATAATATATCCTGCTGGGGCTGTAGAAAGTAACGGTCGAACATTCAAAAAGGTTGAAAGAGAGAAATCTGTGACAGAGGGAAATGAGAAGATGAAGAAGGCGACTTGAAGAAAAATATTTGGAGGAAACAGAGAAAATCCATCGGCTCAGGAATTGGACCCGGCTCGCTTCCCTTAGATCGAATTATT
>NW_021503640.1:0-262 GCF_001605985.2 Dendrobium catenatum
GTAGTCGAAGGACTATAGTATGGTATTGGTAGTGTTAGGATCGTAGCTGGGTGATGGTGGTGCGAAGAATGTATGAGGTGATTTTGGTATGATGGCTATAATCAATATATGATAAAGGCAAGAATAGATATAGTAAGGCTATGATGGCTATAGAATCATATTTAACAAGCATGGAGGTTAAAGGGACCTAGCTGGTTGCTGGTGAAGGCCCTATAGTGATGGTAGTATGATGATCTAATGGTAGTGCTCTAGGATTCTTAAA
>NW_021503641.1:0-278 GCF_001605985.2 Dendrobium catenatum
TCTTCTTTGGTAATCTGTAATCATCAGAATTCGGGCCGGTCGGTTTTCAATCTACAAGATTTATTGTATAAATCTTGGCATCCTCCTCCACCCGATTGGATCAAATTCAATGTAGATGCTTCTTTGCTTTGCTCGTACAAAGGAGGAGTTGGAGGTGTTTGCCTTGATCACAGAGGAAGATTACTGCTAGCATTTGGGAGATCATGTGTTCACTAGGACATAGCTCATGTGGAGTTATTGTCTATCAAAACTATTAATGAGGTATTCAAAGATTGGAT
>NW_021503642.1:0-235 GCF_001605985.2 Dendrobium catenatum
ATTTTAAGATTGAGGTTGAGTTCTAATTCTAAGGTCGAATCAACTCGTTAGAAAGAGTATATCACCCCAAAGGACGAAAATAAACTTTCATAACGGTGTTCAGGCTTTAGAATTATGTAAACTCATCTTGAATACTATGATCGGGTTCTAAAGAGAACTTCATATGGCCCCGAGGGAACAAAATAGAGTTCAACTAAGTACCCAATTACAATATTCAAGAAGTATGATTGTCGCA
>NW_021503643.1:0-257 GCF_001605985.2 Dendrobium catenatum
GAGTATTTCGTAACAATGTCAAGAAAGCATAAATGTGGAAAATTTGCTATGATTTGTGATCAATGCTAGTTTATTACATGAAACCTTACAAACATTACACACAAGTTGTTTGATAGAATATTGTTGAAGGAATAGTTGAAAAGCTTTATTTGAATGGAAACCCTTCTTCTTAAGTTTTCTTTGAGCGTATACATTTGTCCATGAAAGAAAAAAAATTGGTTAATACATGATGAATATCATCTTAGTGTTAAATATGT
>NW_021503644.1:0-276 GCF_001605985.2 Dendrobium catenatum
GAGTTTTCGTGTCAATTTCGGGTCTGATTTGTTCAACCCGAACTCGACCCGTTTCGAGTTCGGGTTGACCCGAACCCGGATTTTTCCGGGATGGATTTGGGTCGTGTCAAAAATTGACACCCCTAAATAGAGCTGATTTTCTAAGAAAAAAAGTTTCAAATCAAAGTATGACCAATATAGGTCGGCTACAAAGGGTTAGCTCTTGAAATGAACCATCAATATGACACCAAAAAAGAAAAGGCTCTTAGGAGAAATGTTAATAGCAAAAAATTCTCT
>NW_021503645.1:0-251 GCF_001605985.2 Dendrobium catenatum
AATTAATTATAAATTTTGGAAGTTTGGGTATTTATTGCAATTATTAAATTATTTCAATTAAGGGCTCTTTTAATGATTTAAAACCCAAATGAGTCTTAAACTTCTTGAGATCAACTCCAAAGGTCAGACATGATCTAAGGAGAGATCAGCAAGTGTTTAAAGATTTTTTGGGATTTTTAATAATTTTTAATTAATTAAAACTGATTAACCCTTAATCTTACCTAAAGACTAAATTAAGCCAAATCTAGAAG
>NW_021503646.1:0-490 GCF_001605985.2 Dendrobium catenatum
TTGAGAATTTTATTAACCTATTAAGAAAATTCTGGAACGTGGGAGAGTTAATGAATTTTTGAAGTTATCTGGATGTGTTAACTAAGGGGTCAAAAATTGACTTCCAAAATTAGAGTTAATCTTAAGGGTTCTAGATTTTTAATAAATACTAGACCTAATTATGAGTTGTTATACAGGTGGTACACTCAATTTGGAGTTTTCTAACAAAAGTTTTGATTTTTAGAAGTTTTAACCCGATTTTGACCTAGAGTTGACCAAAATGTTGAATTTTTGACTTTGACAAGATTTTGGGGGTTTAATATTTTTGGAAAATACTAGATTTTAATTAGATTCATTAGTCACTGAGTTTGATTGATTTAGAATTTTCTACAATTAGTTATGAATTTTGGAAATTTGGCTATTTATTGGAATTATTAAATTGTTTCAATTCAGGGCCCTTTTAATGATTTGAATCCAAATGAGTCTTAAACTTCTTGAAATCAACTCCAAA
>NW_021503647.1:0-265 GCF_001605985.2 Dendrobium catenatum
TTCTGCTTGTCCTCAACAAGCTGAGCTGTCTCCATAAATCACACTATCCCTCGTGGGTTGACCACCCTGATTGCGGCTCTGATGTAGGGTTCCAACCCTTTCATGAAATTCCCCTCCATGGCGTCATCGGGCATTCCCCTAAATCGTCCGGATAGAAGCTCAAAGCGCTCCCGGTACTCTGCCATTGTGCCTTCCTGAACAAGAGACATGAACTGTTCCTAATGGGTGCCCTCACTGGACACTCTGAACCTGTGCAGTAATAGGT
>NW_021503648.1:0-387 GCF_001605985.2 Dendrobium catenatum
AGCCGCCAGGTACCGCTGCCACCGGCCACTGCCACTAGCCTCCAAACACCACTACCGCCAACCCCGACGGCCTCCACCATTTTTGGACTTTATACTATATTCATTACTAAAAAGCAAACAAAAAAATCATTCATCTACATTTACTTTACATTCATCCAAAGAATTCCAAAATATTTCTTTTACACTGCATTCATTTGATTTGGTACTTCCCACTACATTTCCTAGTCTCCTAACTCCTAAGGACTGGAAATGGTTAAAATTATATATTTGATAAGGTGGTGTAAAGACTAGAGCCATGCAAGAAGATGGTGAGTTTGTGACAAAGACTATTTTAAACTCTACAACTTAAAAAGAAGTAGTACATGGTCTTACAATAACCACCAACCC
>NW_021503649.1:0-212 GCF_001605985.2 Dendrobium catenatum
TAGCGGAACCCCCACTTCGTCAACCCGTCAGTAGGGACTGTAGGAAGAACGAAAGCCAATTTGACTCGACCAGTTCAAGTGATCGTAGTCTACAAAATTCTCCTAAATGACTGGAGAATCAAAAGTTCCAGTGGAAGGATGAGTCTCAAGCAACTACCAAATGTTCGTAGGCTCCGAAATCTAAAACCACAAAGGATAACTCCAAATCTGTC
>NW_021503650.1:0-274 GCF_001605985.2 Dendrobium catenatum
ACTCAATTAAATAAAGTAAAAATATTTTTAATTTATAATATATTCTTTTTTAGTTTTTTGTTATGCTATCAAACAGCCCCTAATTACGCTTACTTTTGCTTAAAAATCCCACGCCAGTGTTGCCACCCGACTAGATCGCATTTATAAAAGAAAAAAAAGTTATTTATTTATTATTTTTGCCGAGCATCGTCTCTCTGAAATTAGAACAATTATTAGGTACTCCGATTGAACGTAGAAGATGTAAGACTTAATAGAGTTCTCTAACTCTTTGCAT
>NW_021503651.1:0-271 GCF_001605985.2 Dendrobium catenatum
ATTCTATATTTCAAAGTTCAATAGAAATATAAATGAGCATAAGATCAATTTGAATTAAGAGATTGAAAGAATATAGAAAGAAGGGAATTAACACATGTGGCGCTTTGCGCATCTTTTTCAAATTTTTGGCACATCTATGTGCATCTTTTACATTGGGATTATTTTGTGCCTCTTTTTTTCACATTTGCAAACCTTTGCGCATTACTTTTGATTTTTGTACTCTTTGTATAATTCTCAAGAGTAATTGAAATCAATTCTTTCCAAGATCAAT
>NW_021503652.1:0-375 GCF_001605985.2 Dendrobium catenatum
TTTCGCGCGCTTCTTCGGCCAAATCCTGTAAATCCGAGTAGTAGCGGGATTTGGATTTACAAGGATTTATCGGATTTACGGCGAAAATCCGCAAATCCTGGATTTAAGGATTAGCCGGATTTAAAGCGCCATTTTTTGCGTTTGGCTGGATTTAAATAAATCCGATACCAAACACCCCCTTATTTCGCTGATTTCGTTCGCTGCTCGCTGCTCTCAATCCCTACGGGACCAACGAAGAAAACTAAGAAGACGACGGAGGCTTCATGCTAGGAGAGCTGAACGGCGGCATTTTCGTTTGCAGGTGAGTCGAAACACCTTAAGGGCATGCTTTCCGTTTTGTCTCTCTTTTTGGTCCGACAATGGTGTTGTCGTGCT
>NW_021503653.1:0-283 GCF_001605985.2 Dendrobium catenatum
GGAGCCGTTATTACGTTCTCCGACCGGATGCAGAGGAACATTCGGTCCTATGCAAAAAAATGTCTGTACCGAGGTGTACCGAGTTTTTTGATACATGCGTTTTTTTGCCTAGGACCGGATGTTTCTTGCATCCGGTCAATCGAACCAAATAAAAGCGCGTATCTATGACCTTTGCACAAATGTAAAAATCTTTATCCTCGAGTTCTTATATTATTTCAATTTATAGTTAACCTTCCCTCTGAACAACAAACTACTTGATTCTGTTCTTATGAAGTGGTCTGCC
>NW_021503654.1:0-336 GCF_001605985.2 Dendrobium catenatum
ATAAACAACATCCACAATCATGCAAAGTAGCATTAGCAGTTAAAACTATTATTTCCACTATTTTGAAAACCGGACCGGACCGGCCGGTTCAACCTGTTCAACTGTGAACTAGTCTGGTGGCCGGTCCGATCGAGCTTCAGAACCAGCTCTGCATCGGACCGGATCAAACCGGATAGAACCGGCGGTTCAACCGTTGAACCAGTCCGGGCTGGAAAGAACCGACCGGTTTATAAAAAAATTGTATTTCTATTTTAATTAAAATTCTAGAAACATATTTTAGTTTATTAAATTTTCTTAAACTTTTATAAAATATTTTTATTAAATATGATTATTAAT
>NW_021503655.1:0-702 GCF_001605985.2 Dendrobium catenatum
AGCCAAAACCTAGGAAGAGGCATTATAATGCAAATCATTTAAGAAACCCTTTTCCAAGTGTTAGATGCTTTTCATGTGAAAGGTTAGGACATATCTCACACACTTGCACTGTTCACCATAGTACACATTGGGTGTGGAGACCCCAGGTGCATGATTCACAGCATACCACACATGCATTGCATTCTACTCTTCATAAGAAAAAACCCAAACCTGCTTGGGTTCCTAAATCTGACATATGATGATTTTGTAGGTGGGCTCTCACAAAAGGCCTCGTGAGAGTATGTGGTACTTGGATAGAGGATGCTCTCAACATATCACTGATGATGCTAATCAATTTATTTCACTGGAGTTCAAGAGTGGAGGAAAGGTTACTCTTGGAGACAACACCACCAAGAAGGTGGTAGGCTCAGGTATAATTGGTAATTCCAAGAACGTTATGATTGAAAATGTTTTGCTTGTAGATGGATTAAAACACAACCTACTCAGCATCTGTCAACTTTGTGACAAAGGCTTCATCGTGCAATTCTTTGCAAATTGATGCATTGTAAGTTTAAGTAACAATACTATTTTGCAGGAAAAAAGGTCAATAATGTCTACATGCTTGATTTAAATAACATTGAATGCGCTACTTCATTTTGTTTAAAAATAGCTATTGATGATTCATGTTTGTGGCACCGGAGATTATGTCATGCAAGTATGAAA
>NW_021503656.1:0-322 GCF_001605985.2 Dendrobium catenatum
TCAGGATCTCTGGTGACATCCAACCTTTTGCAGTGCATGAAGCTACAATCTATGAGGATGCCAAGTATTTCATTCCAAAGAAGTAGAAGCCATCGAGCTCTCTTGAGGTCCAGGCATCAAGTACTAAAACTACAAAGCGACCAAAACAAGAAGGTGAAAAGAAGCAGGTTGGGAGAAAGAAGGCAACGCCAACTCTTCCCAAAGTAGCGATCGTAAAGAAAGAAAACATGTACCTCACCTAGGGAGCGACACAGATGAAGATGAGGTCACCCCTACAAAATCTAGGAAGGCATGTCAGTCAATTGCCAAAGGGAAAAAGAAG
>NW_021503657.1:0-2122 GCF_001605985.2 Dendrobium catenatum
CGTCCTGGACGAACCTGGAGCAAAACTGATATTACACTTAGATCCCTCACTTCTCATATCAAAAAAATAGCTCAAAACTATATGTGCTAATATATGTCGACGACATCATAGTAACTGGAAACAATGCCTCATCTATCAACCACTTACTGGAACAATTACATCACCGATTCAAGATGAGAAATTTGGGGCCACTGAACCAATTCCTCAGCATGACACCTAAAATTACACCTAGAGGATTACTACTACATCAAACCAGATACACTGAAGATAATTAGCAAGAGGACGAATGACGAACAGCAATGTTATAGCTACACCAAGTAATATCAAGGCCATTCCATTGACTCAATCATCTCTGTTCAACAATCCTAACATGTATCGACAGCTTGTAGGAGCCCTACAATAACTAACACTTACATGACCAAACATTACCTATGTTGGTAACAAAGCTTGTCAACACATGCATCAACCAACTGTGTGCAACTTTGAAGCTCTCAAATATATCTTAATATACATTCGAGGCACCATACATTATGGATTACCTATCAGCGGCAATTCCTTAACTCTTCAATCCTATACATACTCGAATTGGGTAGGTGATCAACAAGATTGTAAATCCACAATGGGGTACTGCAACTTTTTAGGTACAACACTCGTATCATGGAGTGTCAAGAAATAGTCCACTCTCATCTACTAAGTCAATATCGAGCTATTACTTCAGCAACAACCAAAATCAATTGGCTTCGATGTCTACTTCAAAAACTAGATTGTCATCAAATAGAACCAACAACTTTATACTGTGATAACACATCGGCAATAGCTTTGGCAAACAAACCAGTTAATCATGCTAGCACTAAGCATATAGAAATTAACTGTCATTTTATTAGGGAGTGTATAAAGTTTCAAAGCATTCAAGTTCACCACATTTCATCCAAAGATCAACTTGCTAGGGGGTATTAGCAAACAAAAGTCTAGAAACATCCAAAAGCAAGAAAGTACAGCTATAATTCTGCTGCCTATCATTTCTGTACATGTGTACCTCTTTAGTATTGTTTGCTTGTATCTATGCTCTATATATAGGACCCTTGTATCCAGTTTAATGAATAGAGAAAATTCTTATTACTGTTTTCGATACAATCTCTCATGTTGGTTTAAAAACCCATACATGTTAACACTCTATAGATAATCTTAAGATATTGCCAATTTTCTAATAACAACTCTTGAATCTCACTTATAAGTAACATATCCTTGTTATGCAGGAGCATGAAATAATTTCATACTATTATTAAAAACTATGAAGCATATTAAGTTAAGTGTTTCCAAAATAAGGATGCTCAAGTGAATGAGTGGTTTTATACTTAAAGATAAAATGCGAAATTAGTATATACGTCAAAAGGTTGGAGTAGCTCCAATGACAAAAAAAAAAAATGTTGTGAATCGCCTTAAATGGTTTAGTCACATAAAACGTTGGTCTTTCAATAACCTGATTATGAGAGTTGATGTATTAGCTCTAGCCTATGTTAAGAGCGGGAGAGGGAGACCTAAAAAAGCTTGGTAAAAAATTATTATAAATGACTATCGTTTATTAGATTTAAATAAGAATGTAACTTTTAATAAGTCACAATGAAAAAAAAAATTCATGAAGCTGACTCCATGTTGTGGGATAAAGGCTTGATATTGATGTTGTTGTTGCATGAAAAATTATGAAAATCTATCCCTTAATCACTAAATCTCTTCTTATAACTTCTCTATTATTTGAATTATTTTTATAACTTAGTTTGATTCTCTCCCATACATTTTATTATTTTTGACTAAAATATATCTCTAATATATAGTACTATAAATATTAACATTTTTTATTAGCAATATATTACAAACCTTTATCTAACTGTAATAAAATCACAAAGAAAATAGTATAGCCTTGCATTACACTGGATAACTATATAATTTATAGCAAGCCTCTATAACTCCTAGAAGAGGATGGAGAAAACTTTTGCCTATTCAAGAATGGCCGCAACTCCTAGTAATGAGAGAGAGAAGGGATTTAGACAAAACTTAAGAATTTATATTTTACTTTTTCATGCCTATCCCTTCTAAGATATTTAATTAGAGCCTACAATAATGC
>NW_021503658.1:0-211 GCF_001605985.2 Dendrobium catenatum
GTACAGTAAGTAAAGGTGGCCGGGCTCCACCGACAATAATCCGGAAATGACGCAAATCTTTAAAATGAGGCATTTTACATCTCCAATCTTCTTCTTCACTTCCTTGATTCGTCTTTGGATCATCTTCATTTCTTCGGGCTCCTCGTAGTGGATCCTCCAAAAGGATACCCAAATAAAAAGGAAACCCCCTATAGGGGTTTACTTTTCCCTT
>NW_021503659.1:0-469 GCF_001605985.2 Dendrobium catenatum
ATGTATTTTCTTTATCTTGTACATATGTGTATTATAACCCCATTGATTGGATGTATTTTTTTTATTAGTTTAATGGTAAATACTAAATATAGAGCATATTTTGATATGTATTGCTTTTTTCAAATAAATTTTATAATCAAAAGAAAGTTTATTAAAATTTAGTTATACGACATCAATTATGTGTATGTATAAAAAACTCAGCGGAATTCAAATAATTTCTTAGCTATCGTTTGAAATAATTTTACATCATAATTTTTCTTTGATTTCAAAAGTTTTTTTTTACAAACGGGTTAGTCGGGTCAACCCACAAGTTTTCGGGTCAGTTTGAATCCGACCCATTTTACAAACGAGTCAAAAATCCGAACACGGACCCCACCCGTTTTACAAACGTGTTGACCTGACTCGGATTTATTCGGATCGGGTTTTGAGTCGTGTCAATTTTTGACACCCCTACTAATAATCATTGAAT
>NW_021503660.1:0-204 GCF_001605985.2 Dendrobium catenatum
TAAAATATTTGCACAAAATAATTTCACATGTTTGGGATGACTTATTATTTTTTAAGCAACTTTATTATACAAAAATTAAATTTTTTGCACTAAAAATATGCTTTTAGAAGTAGTAAGAAAATTGTCCCAAATGAAACTTTGAGATGATTTTTTTATTGCTTCTTAAAAAAAAAATTTATATAAAATTTTTATTTTTATATTAAA
>NW_021503661.1:0-323 GCF_001605985.2 Dendrobium catenatum
TTTTTGTTGGATACTCAAGTATTAGAAAATCTTATATGATATTCAATAAAAGAATTTTGATTATTGAGGAGACCACACATGTTGTATTTGATGAATCTAGAAATTTGGAAGAGTCAAATGTTATTGAAGATGCGATTGAGGATAACTCCCAAAAGATTGATAGAATAAACTTGGAAGAAAATATGAAAGAGAATTTGGAGGTAGAAAATCCTTTGCCTAGAGATTTGAAATTTTCTAAAAACCACCCAAGGGAATTGATTATAGGTGAACCTAGTGATTGTGTTAGAACTAGGTGTGGATTAAACAAGAAAGTCAATCATTCA
>NW_021503662.1:0-209 GCF_001605985.2 Dendrobium catenatum
GAGTTCCACTATTTCATTCATAAAAGGATCATCAATTTGTACATCAGTTTCAACATTTTTGCTAGAAGAAGGAACAAACTTAGCAGTTTTACAATCATCGCTCAAAGCAGGTGAGACTTTAACTGCCAACCCGGCTATACTATCTTGCGATAATGGGGTTAAAGCTAAAGTCTTCACATATCCTTTAAGTCTTTCATATGTAGACAAAT
>NW_021503663.1:0-356 GCF_001605985.2 Dendrobium catenatum
TTTTTTGGTGTTTTAAAATCGGTTCGAATTCGGGTTGATCCGAAAACCCAAATCAACTCAAAAATGACTAGGGTCACTTGCCTGCAGTCCCGACTCCCGTGCTAGTGCAGTCTGCAGCGAGCCCTCCAGGGTCAGCACCCGGACCCTCGCCAACATCACGCTCGTGCAGCGTCCAAATCTGCACGGCCGCACCCTCGTCTTCTCTGGCGCTTGCACCCTACACGCGCTCGCCTCCTAGCATGCTTTCGCCCCCTTCATCGCAGGTGCTCTTTCCCCTCCCGCTCCCTTCGCCTGCACAATGCCCCACCCGATCGCCGCGAGTGGCTCGTGCCCCCTTCCCCTGGCAGGCATGGCAA
>NW_021503664.1:0-226 GCF_001605985.2 Dendrobium catenatum
TGAGGAGGTTGGAAAAGACTTTTGACGGGATGCAGTATCCTGCGAACAGGAAGGTTCCATTAGCTATTTTTTTGTTGGATGGAGAGGCTGAACACTGGTGGGAAGGCCAGCAAGCAGCCAGATTTCAGGGCAGATTGAACTCTTTGATTACTTGGGAAGAGTTCACTGAGGTGTTTTGAGACTGGTTTATTCCCCCTTCTGCACGACAGCAGATGCAGGAGACTTT
>NW_021503665.1:0-1515 GCF_001605985.2 Dendrobium catenatum
ATAAAAATTAAAAATAACAAAACATATTAAAAAATAACTCTCATTATGATAATATACAGATATAAAATTCTTCTTAGCAATTTGAAATTTTATTATTTTTATGAAATAGATGATTTATAATTCTATTATAGCATCGAATTAGAAAATTTAATTGGAAATAAGGTACTATATAAATTACATAACACTCCAATTAGAGATCTTTATCATAGCAAATTTAAATTATTTCATTTAATTTGGCTAAATAAATTCCTAATGAATTTTATATTGGGATAAATATACTCTAAGATTTTAAAGATTGAAAAATCCCGAACAAATATCGTGTTTTTTCAATACTTAAGGTATTAACCGAAGTTAATCAAGTTTAAAGCAAAATCATTTGTCATTTTGAAATCTTTGAAGGAAATATAGAAGAATTAAGGTAATGTAAACTTTAAATATACTATAAAATTAAAATAGATTGATTGTCAGAACAATCATAAACATACAAACCACTGGTGAGAACTCAATACATAATAACCTTTTAAAATATTTAACTTTCTTAAACATGGAGCCTAATTTAAAAAAATAAATTGAACTAAGTCCATACAACTGATTTGCCAAGTTTAGGGAATAAATGTCTGGAGTATCAAGAGTAAAATATGTACGTCAAACATGAATAATGATAAAAGTTTAAAGTTCTTCTAATTTGATTCTTTTAGGTTCAATCTCAATAACTTCATCAGAGTCTTCTTTTATTGATTGAACTGTAATTGAACGGAAGGTTCGATTCCCATATTGTTTATCTTGAACCTTTACTGAGAATATCAGCTCCTTATCAGAAATATTTGTGATGATGCCATTATAATCTTCTATGTTGGATGCCTACATTTAAAATGAAAAAATATATAAGAGTATGCATATATAAGTTATAATATAAATAGAATAACATAAAAATTTTTTTACCTTTATCTTCTCTAAATTTGTGACTGGCATGCCAATAAGTTTTTCAACTTCATTATAAAAAACTGTAAATATTGTAGTTGCACTAATGTCCTCCACATGCAATTTGATAAGATACCTGTATAAATAATATTTTTGAAATATGTTATTAATTTTTGAATTTTTTTTTTTCAAATAGGATTATATTATATAAATATTTTACCTCAAACTATATTTAGGATTGTCTTTTGAACATTTAGAACATTTTGCAATACCATCAATAATAAAAACTTTGGATTTACATGTATTGCATGAATTGTACCATAGATTTCCTTCTTCATTAAGTCCTTTTATTACTACTCTTGTAGAGTAGTACTTTACCTGAAATGTATACAAAATAAATTATAAGAAAGAAATAAGAATAATAATTGATCATATATATTACCTCTCCCAATGATTGTTCAGAAGTGTTAATATTTTGTAAATTTATCATCAAATATGTATCAGAAGTAGATGATGTATGTTGAAGAATACATTTTTTAGACCTATAAATTAAAATATTTAATAAGTACAAATAATGACAGTTAAAATAAAAAG
>NW_021503666.1:0-212 GCF_001605985.2 Dendrobium catenatum
TTGCACTTATTGTTTGCTGATGATGTTATGGTTTTCTCGGAAGCTTCAAGGAAAGTTGTTCTTGAAATCAAAGCCATTCTAGCTGATTTTAGCTCGTGGACAGGGCAGAAGATTAATAAGGAGAAATCAGCTATTCTCTTTGGAAACAATGTTGGTAGAAGAAAGAAGAAACATATTTCCAGGATTATGGGATTTAATCAAGTGAAAGAACT
>NW_021503667.1:0-1061 GCF_001605985.2 Dendrobium catenatum
TGGACTTGCTACTTTGAAAGAAATCATATTATTTCTCGAGTGTACTGGGTCAGAATTTTCAAGATAGTTGATCCATCTTTTTAATGAAAATTGACCTCTACGTTAAATCAAAAATAGGAGAGAGTTATGGTTGACCCTATTGGATCTTTAAAGGCCCCTCCCTCCCACCGCTTCTGCGGGTTAGTTTGATTTTTGAATTGAAATTTGTATCAAACTTAAGTTGGTTTTTGAAATGAAAATCTTCTCAGTCTTCTCGCAGTTTTCTATCTTATAGGCTTCTCTTGCATGTTCTAAATTTATTCAATGATTTTCAAAGTCAAGTTGATATTTTCTTATCAAAAGATTGGGTCCAATTTGAGGATTATTCTTCCTTGGATAAGAGAATGAATTTCCTTCTCTTATACTTGTGATATAATCCTGGATTAAAAAAAAATAGCAATTATTTTAAGGTTTTAAAGAAAGTGAAGCCTCTTTAAAAAAGAGAAGGAGAAGAAAATTCAAAGGATGCACAAAGTGCAGTAAAAAAAATAATAAAAAAAAGAAGCGCAAAGTGCGTCCAAGAAATAAAAAAAAGTGTGCAAAGCACGTTACAAAAAAAGTGAAAGAGGCTTCCTTCTTTTTAAATCCTTAAATCTCAAAGAGCCCGATCATATTTAATAGCTTGACTTTGAAAAATCTCGAATCTAGATTTATTGTCATGCGTGGACAGTTTATTAGATAGAAAATTCTATGCAAGAGAATTGAAAAGATTAAATTTCTCTATCCAACTTACGCCTTTTTTGAAATTGATTTTAATTCAAAATTTCTACAAGGGAGAACTTAGTTCAGTTTCTATGAAACTTGATCTGAGTCAGAAAAATCCAAAACCTGGGCTCTTTTCAGGTTGATCGGGGTCACTCTACTTCTCACTATACTTTCGAATTTGTTCCCACTTGTCGTTCTAACAGGGTCCAAATGATTAAGAGGAAATTTTCAATAAAAAGAATGATTTTTTTTACTCCTGATAAGAAATCAAATTCCATTTTTGAGAGATATATGTGAGTCCTTAAATATATGCATCA
>NW_021503668.1:0-440 GCF_001605985.2 Dendrobium catenatum
ACCACCACCGTAGGCCCTCACCTTCGCCGGACCACCACCTGAGGCCCTCACCTTCATTGGACCACCACTTAAGGCCCTCGCCTTCGCCAAATCATCACCTCAGGCCTAGAGTTCTGCCAAACCATTACCAGAAGACTAAAGTTCTGTCGGTTCATCACCTGACACCTGGACTTCTGTCTTATAATTATTACTTATAATCTAATCACCCTTGGAGGTGAGTCAATCTGTTGTATCCAACTCAAATTCTAGTTGAATCATTTTCATTTGGGCCAGGCCCCATGGTTTGGTTTTTCCCTTTTTTTAGGGTTTTCCACATAAAAAACTTGTGTTTTCTGTGTGTGAGCTGGATATCCGTCCAACGCTAAGACGTAGTATTTTAACTCTATCACCGTGTATATTCTAGCCCTCAACACTCCTATATAACAAAATTAGATAGTTGA
>NW_021503669.1:0-303 GCF_001605985.2 Dendrobium catenatum
CTAATGTTTGATGGATATTATTTTGGTGATCGGTAATACCACATTTAGCTTTTTTAGAACCTATTTTGCTAATATCTTGGGCTTCATCCTTTTTTGCAGAATTTTGTTAGTACAGGTGTTTGTAGTGAGCTCACCCTAGAAGGGAAGCTAGATATGGTTGCCACTTTTTTGGTTCTTTCATACTTTTTGGGTGCTCATCATTATGCACCGAAGATTACACTTAGGGTTAATTATTTTTTTCACAGCAAGGACCTCAAGCTCTTAGGTTTTTTTTTTTTTTTACTTTCTTTTTGTAGCTCTTTC
>NW_021503670.1:0-910 GCF_001605985.2 Dendrobium catenatum
ACGTCTATACTAGGCTACGAAAACCTAGTTGCTAGAGCTGAATTCTAAAGGAATTGACCTCGAATAATGAGGTCAACACCATCCTGTACGGAGCTTTTGATACCGGAGTTGTACCCGGAAAAACATCGATAGAGAACTCCACATCTCTATCCGGAGGTAAACCAACCAACTCCTCAGGAAAAACATCTACAAACTCCCGTACCACTGGGATATCAGAAACAGAACTCATATCCAGGTTCATATCCCGCACCGAAGCCAAAAATACTGGATAACCATTCTTCCACATTCTTCTCACTTCCAGTACAGAAATCAGGCAAGAGAGAACACCTCATAATCCTTGGAATACACATCTCTCTCCAGACACAAGCAAGCTCACTTGCTTCTTCAAACAGTCAATCTGGGCCTCATACAGACTCAGCCAATCCATGCCGAAAATCACGTCATATGAAGAAATCAGAAACAAAATCATACTTGATTTCCACTTCTTGCCAACAATCTCAATCTCACAAAAACAAAACTTCCGAGCAATCAAATTACTTCTAGCAGGCAAAATCACAGAAAGAGAAACCAGCAACAAAACTGAATCCAGATGCAAAGCATCAAAACAATGCTTGGAAAGAAACGAGTGATTGGCTCTAGAATCAAACAAAATACGACAGGGTTGATCAGAAATATGAATCGTATCTGTCACCACATCCGGAGCATCTCGAGCCTGATGCTGACTCAGACTGTACACTCGTGGCTGAACTGGAGCTGGAGCTGAAGCAACAGAACTACTAGGCTCCCTCTAACTAGCAGTATGTGGTCTCCGTGGCACAGAACTTGAACCACCACCTCTACCAGAAAATCCCTCAGTCACAGGGTGTGGAGGAACAGTCCTCGATCTTCCTGCTGAACCGGCAGGTCTAAC
>NW_021503671.1:0-374 GCF_001605985.2 Dendrobium catenatum
ACTGCCTTATCCATTCAACTGCTGCATTCAATCATCCTGACATTTGAGAGAAAAAAAATTTCGTCCCGGACGATCGTGCAGATCGTACAGACGAACTACACTAATAACTGCTCTCAAGACGGTTTGAAATCATGCAAATTGAATTTTACACACATCGTCCCGTACAAAATTTTTTGTCCCGGACGATTACCACAAATTTTTGGAGTTTTGAATTTTTTTTTTATCAAAGAAAATCAAACTAAACACACAAATCACAATAGACAATAACAAATGCACAGACTCTAAAATAAAATCACTCAAAACAAATAAAAATCACAAATACAAAATTATAAAAAATTAAACTACGAAAACAGAAATATCAATGTTGCAAAATC
>NW_021503672.1:0-537 GCF_001605985.2 Dendrobium catenatum
ATATCACCTACGACATTGGTGATCAAGATCTTCAAGTACGTCGGGTACAAGGGCAACCCAGTGTATAAAAGAGGACACCCCCTGGCAGAAGGAAAGGGATGTTTGAACAAGTTCAAACTAAACTTCTTTGTGTTCCAAAATTCCTTATCGATCCTGTACTCAGGAAGTAAAATAACTCTGGCATCCACAAATATCAAAAATATCAAGTATACTACATTGATGATCCTGAAAAGAGTCCCTTTCAAAGCAATGGCCACGGACTTCAAGAAAAAACCATCCCCGATGAATAAGAAAGGGGAGTCAACATCAAGATGAGGAGATACCTCCTAACATCAAGACCACCACCGCCACCGGATCTGCAACATTCGTACTAGCGGACAGAAGGCGTGTATAAGCTCTCAAATGAAAAGTTGTGTGCATCCAAATAGTAGTTATTTGCACAACTACAATTATTTCAAAATACCCCTACATGTGCACCATAGTTTGCATACACATAGGTACATAAGGGGTAAATACAATCTCAACCCGCATAGGCCC
>NW_021503673.1:0-431 GCF_001605985.2 Dendrobium catenatum
TTGTTCGCTGCTTCGTACAGGTAGACTGTCGTACACTGCTCGTTGCTTTCTGCAGGTAGATCGTAGTGTACCAACTAATCTCCTGCCTTGTTTGTGGATGCTTGCATTTATTGAATCCCTTTTTAGCACTTTTGCTTGTGAATGTTGCAATGGGCACACAGTGGGTCTTCTACGGTAGCTCATAAAAGCTTGAATTTGTCGTAGTACTTCAGTACTTGTATGGAGAAGGTATGTTGGATGCGCGACCATTGTTCATCAAGAGGCTTGCAAGCCTCAATAATCTTGTCCAGGTTAAAGTTCAACCATTTGGTTGAATTGAAATTCACTCATTCTATAATAATTTGATTTGGTTCTCTTTCTAGAACTCGTATAGGAATTATCAGGGGATTCCTTCGTCAGACTCTGTTGTGGGAAAACTGGTGTATCCATTT
>NW_021503674.1:0-356 GCF_001605985.2 Dendrobium catenatum
CTTTGAAACTCATTTAAAAATTTCATGTATCTATTCACTCGATTATTCAAAGCATTAGAAAAATAATAACATCATCAGCTAAAGATAAATGGGAAATAGGCAAACCACCAAGATTTCTATAGAAGTTGTTAGGAAAATTCTCATAAATATTGGAAATGCCACTTGAAAGATTCTCCATGGCAATAATAAAAAGTGCAGGGGAAATAAGATCCCCTTTTCTCAAAACATGAGAAGACTTAAAGAAACCATTAATTTTACCATTAATAATAATAGAAAAATATGAATTTTTGATTGACTGTTTAATAAGGTTAATGAAAATAGAATTAAAGCCAAATAAAAGTAAGATTTGGTAAAGA
>NW_021503675.1:0-345 GCF_001605985.2 Dendrobium catenatum
AGTTTGTTGATAATTCGCTTATTGGAATATTAATGAGTATATTAACAACCATTAAATTTGATGGTTCTCGTGCAATGAATGACATATCACTGAAATGACAAATATTATAGTAAGATTAAGTTCTATGAGAAAAAAATGTGAGTGAGGTTTTTCTTGTGCAATTTATTATAAACTCTTTGTCTCTTTGAGTATGGTTTAGGGGTGTCAATTTCGAGTCACGGGTCGGGTTCGGGTCGAACCCGGAACTGACCCGGGTTCAAACGGGTCGGAAATCTGAACCCGGATCTCGGACCCAACCCGGCGGGTTGCCAGGTTGACCCGACCCGACCCGGTTTTGGGGTTGCC
>NW_021503676.1:0-303 GCF_001605985.2 Dendrobium catenatum
ATACACACTATTTATTTGTATGTAAACACTATATATAAGCATTATAAAAATTATATACAAGTTTATACATGCTATATACAAACATTATACACACTATTTATTTGTTTGTAAACACTATATATAAGCATTATAAAAACTATATACAAATTTATACATGCTATGTACAAGCAATATACACGCTATGTATAAATTTATATAAGTATTATAAATGCTATGTACAAGCATTATACACACTATGTATAAGTTTATACAAGTAATATACATACTATGTACAAGTTTACACATTATATGTACAAGCATTAT
>NW_021503677.1:0-216 GCF_001605985.2 Dendrobium catenatum
TTTGAAATTTTTTATTATTGATTTTGGAAAGATCAAGTTTACTCTTGAAAAATGTACAAATGTACAAAAATAAAAAAGAATACACAATGGTTCGTAATTTAAAAAAGAGACACAAAATAACCCCCCAAGTAAAAAGATGCACAAAAATGTGCCACAACTATTAAAAAAGATGTGCAAAATATCACATATTGTAGTTAATTCTTTCCTTAATATTTC
>NW_021503678.1:0-248 GCF_001605985.2 Dendrobium catenatum
TTTGACTCTTTGTGAGCTGAAGTAAACTTTAATTTGTTCGCCCCGGCAAACTGTTGCGGAGGGTGGATGGATTCTGCTTTAAGCGTTGATGGATTTATTTCAATTTTAAATATTTTTAAGATTTTTGTGGAGTTTTGGATTAAATGGATATTTGGGTGGAGCTTTGAATTGTTTGAAATGGGTTTTGGATATTTGGGAGACATTAGAAAATGTTTGGGAACCCCTCCGGTTGAGATATGCATTCAACA
>NW_021503679.1:0-220 GCF_001605985.2 Dendrobium catenatum
GTAAGCATAAACCGAATCAAACGAAGCCTAAGTTTAATTAAAGGGGGATTTTCCGACGTACGATATATATGTGAAAAGGTTGGAGTAGTTTTAGGCTTTTTTTAATAACTTTTTTTATTTCTTTTAAGTACAAAAATTTATTAAAAATTTATTGAACTAGAATTTTTGTACTAAAAAGTAGGAGTGTCAATTTCGGGTCACAGGTCGGGTTCGGGTCGAA
>NW_021503680.1:0-265 GCF_001605985.2 Dendrobium catenatum
GATTTTGAGATCCATTATAAGCCGGGTTTGGAAAATAGGGCAGCTGATGCTTTATACAGATGTGTTGGGGAGCTCCAAGAATTATCTGTGTCGGTACCCTTGATGGTCGACTGGGGTGCGCTCAAGGAAGAAATCCTGCAGGATGAAGAACTGGGAAAGATCAGAGAAGATCTGAGAACAAACAAGAGTATCCATCTAGGTTACTGCATTGAGGGGGAGAGGCTATTATATCAAGGGAGGTTTGTGATGCCGAGAACCTCCATCC
>NW_021503681.1:0-206 GCF_001605985.2 Dendrobium catenatum
CGACCCCCCAGCACTCCAGGTAAAACAAGCAAACACCACCCCAAGAGGCAAACACCCCTCATCACTCCAAAAAATACAAAAAGCACAATAATGCTTGGCTAGATCATAACACCTAAAGGGCTCAACCAGCATTAACACAGCACCCAAAAAACATAACAGAGAGGAGAAACCAACAGAAAGTAAAATAACCAAACCAAGTACTTAGC
>NW_021503682.1:0-309 GCF_001605985.2 Dendrobium catenatum
TATATATAATTCATCTCAATGCACTTTGTAAATGTTTTATCAAAATTTGCACTTTTGAAGTTGTTGTCTCTATGCTATACATTAGCCTATTGCTTGTGTTCATTTTCTTGGATTATTTTTTGTGTGGAAATTCTTCGAACCCTAACAAAGTGAACAAGGCAAATCCAACGATCCAAATATTTTATTCTTTCCTGTAATGTTTATCACAATATAACATCTCTCATTATTTTCATCATTTGATCCTTAATGATTTATGAAATAGGGTCACATGGAATTGTATTTCAAGAGGTTTACATAACTAATTATAGA
>NW_021503683.1:0-321 GCF_001605985.2 Dendrobium catenatum
CATTAAGCACATCTTCCTAGACGATATTCATATCGGCAAGGATGATAAGCTTAAATCAGAAAGAATCAATCACTAGATTTATTTAGGTATCTTTAATTTTTAATCATCATCCAGGACATTGGCCTCGACGATGTCCTTCAATTATTTCTAAATTAATCTGGTAATTATAAAAAGTAATTAAGATTGATTGAATGATCATATAGTCCTGGACGATTGCAGGATCGTCCAGGACGATATGTTAAACAAAACCTTAATTCTTCCTGGACGATGTTTAATCGGCCTAACTCATTCAGGGCGATTCTCTCGACGATATTCAACTAA
>NW_021503684.1:0-438 GCF_001605985.2 Dendrobium catenatum
TCTGTTTTAATTTCAATTTGACAGATGAGTTCAACCAGGCCATTACCAAAAAACTTATGCAGTTCTGGCAAATTCGAATGACTTCCAAATATAAACTTTTCCACCATTAAAACTCCATCCACATCTTCTATGGAATTGACAAAAGTAGGCCACCTGTTAAGACATTTATCTAAAATCCATGTATCTTCAAATACATCTATTGAATGACCATTTGCAATATCCCATCTCACGATTTTTTCAAGAATTTGCTTCCATCTTTAATTATCTTCCAAGCTAAAGAATTTGAATTATTTATGTTGACAGCCTTCCAACAAGATCCATATCTAGGAAACAATGTTTTATGCAATAATGATTCTTCATATTTCATGTATTTCTAGGCAATTTTGGCCCTTAAAGGACCAACTTTATTGGAACAAGACTGCAGACCTCTGCCTCCTG
>NW_021503685.1:0-1903 GCF_001605985.2 Dendrobium catenatum
TCAGAGAGGAACAGTAAGGGAACGAGGTCTCACATCCGGCACCTACGCCGTCTAATACTGGTTTTCTCTACTACGTGCTATTTGTTGACGACTATTCACGCTTTACGTCGATATTTCCTATGCATAACAAATCAGACGTGTACAACATCTTTATCGATTTCAAGAATAATATAGAACTATTAACTTCTCATAAAATTAAATGCCTTAGGACTGACGGCGGAGGGGAGTATCTTAACCATAAATTGCTTAATTTTCTTCGCTCTCAAGGCATAGCTCATCAAGTATCATGCCCTCACACGCCAGAGCAAAATGGAGTTGCCGAACGAAAACATCGGCATGTCATTGAAACTACGCGTACTCTTCTCCACCAAGCGTCGGTTCCTTACAAGTTCTGGCCGGATGCTACACTCACTGCGGTGTACCTAATAAATCGCTTGCCCTCAGTCACCACGAAACACAAGTCACCGTTTGAACTTCTTTACCACAGTAAACCCGAGCTCAATCATCTTCGCACTTTTGGGTGCGAATGTTTTCCCCACATGCCGGCCAAATTTCGGCATAAACTTCAACAAACGGCGAAATCGTGCATATTTCTCGGATACTCAGATAAATACAAGGGATACAGATGTCTCGATGCAGACCACAACCGTATCATCATGTCGCGCCATGTTCAATTTAATGAGCTCTCCTTTCCTTTCTCACACAATGTGCCTGTCTCCGACTCTCCTTCTGGTGACATATCTCCTTACCTCTTAATCCCCACTTCAGTCGCTTCAGAATTTCAGGTAGATCCGGTCAAACAACACAAATCTCAGGAAGTCCGTGCTACCCAACAAACCTCAAGCAATCCTCAGCCGACAGATTCAAGCAACTCTCATGCGACTTCATCTGCCGAACCGTTTATTCCTACGGTTCCGCACAAACAACACCATATGGTTACACATGCCAAAACTGGCTCCTTAAAACCCCATCAACGTCTAAATCTCCTTCATACTGATTCTTTGTCTGATGCTTATGCAGATCCGACTACTTTTAATGATGCCTACAAACACTCTCATTGGAGGCAAGCCATGGCTTCCGAATTCTATGCCCTTCAACAGCAAGGGACATGGAGTCTTGTACCGCGTCCTCCTAGTTCGTCCCCACTGGGCTGCAAATGGATGTTTCGTACAAAACGTCATGCTGATGGTTCCCTTGCCAAATACAAGGCAAGACTGGTTGCTCTCGGAAATCATCAGGAATATGGCCTGGACTATACCGAGACGTTCAGTCCGGTTGCCAAACTACCCACAATTCGTATTCTCTTTACTATCGCTCTTCACAACAGCTGGCCGGTGCACCAACTAGATGTGGCCAACGCCTTCCTTCACGGCAAGCTTTCGGAGACGGTCTACATGCAGCAACCTAAGGGGTTCGAAGACTCCACGCATCCTGATCATGTCTGTCGCCTTCACAAGGCTATATATGGCCTCAAACAGGCCCCAAGGCAATGGTACAACACGTTCACCTCCCATCTCGTCGACATTGGCTTCTCTCACAGTGCCTCCGACCCGTCTCTGCTAGTTTTCCGCAAACTGCAAACCAAAATTTTCATCCTTATATACGTAGATGATATCTGTTTGGTTGAAAAATATAAGTTGTTTTGAAAAAGTATTAATTTTCTTTGGGAATATTAACTTTTAAATTTTAAAATTGAACACGTCATTATGAACAGTATATCGCCTCGAGAGGTGATCATATCGTTCCCTAATGTGTCCAAATTTCAGAATTCTAATTTTATCCAGATTATCGTAGTCAAACTCAAAGGGAGAATCACATTTGACCTCGGAGGATCAAAACGGAATTTAATTAATTGTTTGACTATGTTAATATGAATTAAAGATCATTAATTTCTTAATCAAAA
>NW_021503686.1:0-417 GCF_001605985.2 Dendrobium catenatum
CCTGGCCGATCGCAGAATCATCCAGGCCGATATGGCTCAATAATTACGTACGTGCTGATTGGTCAAAAAGGTGGTCCAATTGTCCGGGCCGATCAGATATCGTCCAGGCTGGTTAGACACAGGAGATAGGCCCGAGGAGTCAATCCGGACGACCGTTGAAAAAGCAGATCGTCCGGGCCGATTAGGTTTATCGTCTAGGACGATGCACAATAATTGATCGTACCGACCGAAGTTAAAACATTTTAAATCACTACCACATATATCGTCCAGGATGAACAGTGGTTCGGTCAGGCCGATTGTCCAATAATGGATCGTCCGGGGCCGATTTTAAGGATTCAAACGTGCTGACATGTGGATCGTCCAGGACGATCCAGTGTATAGGCCAGGACGATGCACATAAATTGCATCGGCCAGACG
>NW_021503687.1:0-242 GCF_001605985.2 Dendrobium catenatum
TTCACCCCCAAACAGACGGTCAAACGGAAGTAGTGAACAAGAGTCTAGGAAATCTGTTACGGACCTTGGTGGGAGAAAACATTAAGGACTGGGACTCTAAGTTGCCTATAGCTGAATTTGCCTACAATAACTTTGTGAATCGAACTACTGGTCTTAGCCCTGCTGAAATAGTGTACGGGTACCTCTCCAACCAACCCATTGACCGGATCCCCATGAGCACTAGAGTTAGAACATCTGAGTCA
>NW_021503688.1:0-331 GCF_001605985.2 Dendrobium catenatum
ATCGACTGTCGATTTAATTTCTTCTTCTAATTCAGGAGGTGCATCAGAACTTGAAGGTCATCGGGATCATCTAAAGTCTCCAATTAGAGCCCATCAAGAGCACAGAAAGGATCTGTAGGGACATTTGGCGATTCAAGATGGTAAGTTATCATTAGGCAATACTCATCGTCATCGAATGAACTAACGGTTCCTAAGCCGATACCACTTGTAGGATTATCCTTAATTTTTATTTTCCAAATATTTTCGTGGTATCTGGCCTGACCCTTAGTCCATCGGTATGGTACATATCCTTTATAGAAAGTATTTTTCACACAAACCGGGAAGTAGTCGA
>NW_021503689.1:0-35674 GCF_001605985.2 Dendrobium catenatum
TAGGTTTAACAACCTAATTACAAGACTCAACTTAGTTGTGCATCATTTTAAAGCCCATTTTAAAAAAGTTTTTAATCCTGCTCCAATTATGGATCATTCATTCATTCCTCCCCTTATTTCTCTAGAGGACAATGTTGGTCTCTCTTGGCCTCCTTCTTTTGAGGAGGTTAAAGAGAACCTTGTTTGATATGAATAGTGATTCTATGGGTGGTCCTGATGGATTTACCACTCTTTTCTTTCAAAAAGCTTGTCATATTATTAATAATGATATTTTCACCACTATTTTGGATTTCTTTGCTGGTAACCCTTTACCTAAATTTTTCACCTCTACTTTTATTCCTAAAAACAATATTATTAACACTTGGAGTGATTTTAGACCTATTAGTCTTTATACTTTTTTTAATAAATTGATCTCCAAAATTCTTATGAATCATCTTACTTCTATTCTACCTAGAATCATCTCTCCTAATCAGATGGGTTTTGTGAAAGGTAGGGTCATTACGGATAACATTTTGTTGGCTCAGGAGTTCTGTCAAGATCTGGATGTTAAGATGAGAGGGGATAATTTAATCTTGAAACTTGATATTGCCAAGGCCTATGATAATATTAATTGTAACTTTATTCATCTTACTTTAGAGTTTTTTTGGTTTTGACTCTATCTTTATCAAGCTTATTAAGAATGGTATTGAAGATGTGTATTTTTCTATTATTGTTAATGGCTCTAATAATGGTTTTTTCAAAATTTCTCATGGTCTTAAGAAAGGAGATCCTATTTCTCCTGTGATCTTTATTATTGATGCTGAATTTCTTTCTAGAGGTATCATCAATTTGTTTGATACTAATCCCGACCTTTATTTTAAAACTTTGGGTGGTTTTCCCATATCTTATTTATGCTTTGCTAAAAATTTTATTATTTTACTAATGTTTTTAGTAATAAAATTCAAAAACTTATGGACTTCTTTGATCAGTTTGAGATGGTTAGTGGCTTATCCTTCAGCAAAAATAAAATCTGTTTCATTGCTTCTAAGAGAATCTCTAATGATCGTATTTTAGCTATTAAATATCTTACTAGCTTTCCTCAGGCTCACTTGCCCCTCAAATATCTAGGTGTTCCTCTTTTTAATGGAAGGAGGCGTTCCTTTTTATTTGATGACCTTATTGCTTCGGTCCATAACAAACTCTTATCTTGGGATTCAAATTTTCTTAGCTTTGGGGATGAGTTACTCTTATTAAAAGTGCTCTTTGTGCTTTACCTATTTATAGTTTTCAAACTATTTTTTCGACTCAAGCTGTTTGTGATAGGCTTCACAAGCTTATTAACAATTTTTTTTTTGGAAAGGCACCTCATCTAGCACTAAAATTATTTGGGCTACTTGGGATAAGTGTTGTGGTGTTATGGCGGAAGGTGGTCTTGGGTGTAAGAATTTTCTTGATCTTTCTAAGGCTTTTGCATTTAAACTTTGGTATAAGTTGCGCACTAATTTTAATCTTTGGGAAAATTTTATGATTTACAAGTACTATATTGGTAACATCCTACTAATTGTTTTGCGAAACATGGTGACTCTAAAGTTTGGAAAAGGCTTTACAAGGTTAAATGGGAGGTGGAGCCCTTCATATATTAGGGGCTTGGTGATGGTAATGTATTCTTTTGGCAAGATTGGGGGTTAGGAAAACACTCTATTGACTCTATTTTAAATTCATCCTCTACTGCTTCGGTTAAGGCCAATTTTTTCTTTAATGACAATTATTGGGATTTTGATAAGCTCTCTAAAGTGATTCCTGGTTGCATTATTGACCTCATCCTTAACTTACCTATTAACACAGATTCTAAGGATATCTTATATGACTCTTCTAACTATGGTGGCTTTCATTTAAAGGATGATTGACATTCTTTTAAAGCTAAAAGAAATTTTGACAATATGTTTAATTACATTTAGCATAAGAGCATTCCTTCTACAATTTTTGTCTTAGTCTGGAGAATTTTGCATAGATATTTACCTACTGATGATAATCTCACCAAAAAAGGGTTTAGTATGGCTTCCAAGTTCCAATGATGTTGCCATTTGGAGAATATGCATCATGTTTTTATCTCTGGCCCAAATTTTGTTAGAACTTGGGTTTACTTTGATGATTTGTTCCAGTTTAATTGTTTTAATGGCAAGCTCTCTCTTAAGTCTATGCTTAATGCTTGGATTATTAAATCTAAAGGTCATATCTATAATGTTATTGCTTGTCTCATTCTTTGGTTTCTCTCGTTGGAAAGGAACAACTTTATTAAGTTGGGTGTCCTAAATGTTTCTCATGCTTTTATTATTTATTGGACCAAGCCTCCAAGGAATTTTGTTAAATTGAATGTGACTGGAGCTTATTGTGATTCTTCTGGGGGGTGTGGTGGTACTATCAAGGATAGTTATGGCCACCTTATTATTACTTTTGTTTGGCATGCTCTTTTATGAAACTATTCTAATGATATTACTTTAGCCATTCTTTATGGTATCAAGTTATGTGTTTCCCTTAATTTAACTAATCTGATTATTGAGCTCAATTCTGATTATGATTACAGGCCATAATTAGTTGATGGGGAAACAGTTTGTCTCCCTGACCATTTCTACCACATTAGAGAAATTAAACAGCTTTTGGTCTTTTTGAATCATTCATTTTTTCACACATGCAAAGAGGGAAATGTGTGTGCCTCTTGTCTTGCTAACTGGGGTTGTAGCTAGGATTTTTTTACTGATTGTATTGGGGCTTCTTTGTCGGTTCCTCTTCATGGTTTGCTGAAGCTAGATGAGCTTGGTATCCCTTATGTGTCTTCCTAGTTGGTTTTTCTCCTTGGTGGGGTGTTGTTTGTTGTGGTGTTTTTGTGGTGGGGGTTTTTTGGTTATTTCTTTTTCCTTTTTCTATTTTTGTGTTGTATTTGTTGGTTGGTTGTAGTGGTTTGCTTCATTTGGCTAGTAGTTTTTGGCTGGTTGTTGGCCTTGTTAGCTTACAGAGGTGGTTCCAGTTCTTCTCTTTGATGTATAAAACTAGTTGTTTTAATTTTCTCTATCTTGGCTTGTTTGGAAAGTTCTGGAGTTGTTCTATCAGTCATTGTTAGTTCTAGCTGTTCATTGGGTCTATTTTGTCTCTGCTTTTGGTTTTTGGTGGCGAGAATTTTTTTCCTCATCTTATTTATGGTACTGATATTGGAGCCTAGATGATAGATATTATCCTGGTGTAGATTGATATTTGTTGGGATTCCACTCTTGTATTATGGGAGCACCATTTTTGTTGGTTGAGTGTCTATGTGGTTATTGTGTTTATTTTGCATGCTTACCCTGATGATCTTATACCTCCTTTGTACATTTCTGGGCTCTCTGTTCTACTTAATTTTATTAGCTCCTTTAGTATTGGCTTTACTATTTAGTTGTTCTTTATGGGATTTTGTACTCCTATTATTGTCTGCACCTCTCAGATTTGTTCATTGCAGCTGTTGTCTGGTTTGTTATAGACTTGAGCTATGATTGCAATGTAACTTTTGCTTAGAGTTTTTCCCATTAGTACTCTTCCTCCTTCAAGATGTTGTTTAGGGATGCTGGGGGTGTTTCTATCCATTTGGCTAGGGTTCTGGACTGCTTTGCATTTGACTTTTTATTAACTAGGAAGATGGGTTGGCCGGTACCTCATGTTAGATGCTGGAATGTCTTTGGTCTTCTTTGTGGTAATTCTTTGGATGGTTTGGTCATTGTTATGGAAGGCTTGAAGTTGTTATGCTTAGGTTTTGGAGTTCTGTTATTTTGTTGTTATGCCTTTGGGATGGATGCTTCTTTTTACCTTTTTTGGAGTTCTGTTATTTTTGTCTACCACTTATGCTCGGGTTACTTAGAGAACTGGATGGTTTATGCTCCTGAGGATTGGATCAAGTGGCATGAGAATATTCTTGATGAAACTGTTTATTCTTTTTTATTCCTAAGCTCTAATAGTATGTATCCATGCTTTGACTTTCAGTGGTGCCTTAATCATTTAAGTTTTAGTGGCTTTTATAATCTTTATTATCTTTCTAATTTAAGTTTTTTTTCCATTTTTACTACTTTACCCATAATTTTTGTTGTTATACTCTTTTGCTCTGCAACCTTTTGGTTTTGCAAGTGAATAGACTTCAGGCGATTTTCATCTCTTTCTGCAGAAAGATTGAGCTTCATTCCTTCATCTTTATCTTTCTTTTTTGGATGCTTCCTGTGGCATCTGTAGATTCTTCCTAGGTATTTTCATAATTTTTCTTAGTGGAGATTGTTGGCTCAAAGGATTTTTCTTTATTTTATTTTGTAGCTCATTGGAGCATAGAGAGCTGATAGTCTCCCTTAAAGACTCTGTAATCAATTTTTGTTATTAATGCGTAGGTCCCCCCCCCCCTGCACGGGTTTTAACCAAAAAAAAAAAGATTGATTAAGATAATCATCTTAGATGATCATAATTGTACAATATGATACATTTTAATCAAGATATTAGCCACTAATCATAATTCAGGCAAGATTTTATAATTCAAAATTTGTTTATATCGTATAGGACGGTCAGCATCATCCTGTATGATAGACAACAATTATGTCTAAATTAATCATATAATTAGGAGAATAATTACATTAAAATTGTTCAATCTGATTGTATAGGACGATCAATGACAATCGTCCTAAATGATAGAGAACATGTATGGGACGATAACGGATTGCCGTCTGTCGTACCAAATGAAGGCCATAGTTTTTCAACTAATCATCTAGGACGATGAACCCTTTTTGTACTAGACAATAGAGAATTGAATGGGATGACAAGCCATCACGGAGTATCATACAAGATAAAGTTCAATAGATTTTTTATAATCATCTGGGATGATATTTTAATCGTTAAGAATGATTAGTCTTTTTCTCTTGAACTAATCGTACAGGGCTATGCAACTTATATTATCTAAATTGGTGTTTTTGAATGAATTGTAAAGGATGATTGTATGATCGTAGTGGATGATAAGTGCTGCCATAATGAAAATTAGGGCTTTTTTGAAGGCTCGCTATTTAAGCAATTTTATTTGTCTTTGAGAAAAATCTTTGCTATTGAATTATCTTAAGAAAGAGCTTAGAGAGGGAAGAGAAGGAGAGCTTTGGGAGAGAAGAGAGAGAGAGAGAGAGAGAGAGAGAGAGAGAGAGAGAGAGAGAGAGAGAGAGAGAGAGATCCTTGTGGGGGGAGTTAAGAGGGATTCACAAAGGTTGCTCCAATTAAGGTTTCTACCATCTTCTTTAAGCTTCTTCCATATTTCATTGGTGGATTTGTGGAGACTTTCATCAGCATCAGATCTAAGTTCTATGCCTTCACAAGGAGGGTGAAAAAGGATTCCAAGGTTCTCTGCCGACTCCATGAGGGAGTATAAGGATTTCCAAGTTCTCTACCTACTTAAGGAGGGAGTAAAAGGATTCAAGGTATTTCGCTTCCCCAGTCAGTGGAAAGATTTTATAAAGGCTTCTCCGCCATGATGTGATGGCAAAAGGAGAAACACTACTTTTAGTGCAATACATGGAAAGGAGATTTTCGGGGAGTGGATGTAGGTCAAGTTGACCAAACCACTATATTTCTGATGTGTTCTTTCTATTTACTTTTTCACATTTATTTTCCTCACTTTTGTGTTTTTTTCTATTTTTTAAATCTCTGATTTTTTTCTTATTGTGAAATTAGTTTTACTTCCTCATTGTAGGATAAAATTATTTATTTTAAAATATTCAAAAAAAAAATTCAAAAAATTTCCTTTTTGCTTTAAGAATTTTTTTTAAATAATCAATTCACCCCCTTCCCCCTCCCCTCTTGGTTAGCCTCGAGCTAATTTATAAAGGTTTAACAAACCTCACAAACTTTCAAGTGGTATCAGAGTGGATTCATAAATTAAGTTTTAAATTTTTTTGAACAACAACTAAAGCTAACTTTAGAAATTATAATACTGTAGAATGATATTCAATCACACGACCTTATTTATTTGATAATATTTCTTTTAATTTTTGGAAAATTAGTATGTCTACTTTCAAGCAATCTATCGATTATCGCAAGTGGATGTTAGTACAGGAGGGATATTCTGCACCTTCACATTTACTAAATAACGTTAAAATTGAAATACTTTTTTCTTAATGGAGTACTTATGATAGAGATTTATCCCAAATAAATGCCAAATATTTAAATTATTTTTCATGTGCTTTAAAAGCTAAAGATTACATGTGTGTTTCTTCTTGCACTATTAGTAAGGAGATTTGGGATAAACTCTGCATAACATATGAAGGAACAAATAAAGTAAAATAATCTAGATTGATTATTCTACTTCATGATTATGAACTTTTTCGCATGAAACCTAATGAATCTATTTCTAAAATGTATATTTGGTTTACTCAGATTGTTACTTTCCTACATGTTTTAGGAAGAGAACTCACTACCTATGAAAAGATTAATAAGATTTTACATTGTTTACCTTATTCTTATGATACAAAAATCATTGTCTTTACTAAAAAAGACTTGAATGTTTATTAGAAATAAAGCAAAGGTAGCCTAGTGAAGGTAAAAATAGAAAAGAGAAAAATGTAATCTTAAAGGATGATGATTCTGATAGTGACTCTTTTGGACAAGATGATGATGACATTGCACTAATGACTAGGTAATTCAATAAAGTTTTAAAGAAAAAGTAAAAACATCATCAATAATGGAATAAAGGTAAGAATAATAAAAATTCTAAAATTACTTCTGATATTATATGCTTTGAATGCAGGAAGCTAGGGCACCTAAAGTATGATTTCATAACTCTTAAAGCTAACCTAAGCAAGGAGAAGGGTAAAGAAAAACCTAAATTTAAGAAGGATAAGCAAAGGACTCAAAAAGGTTTCTAAGTAGATTCAGCATCACTCTTTTCTAAAACTAAAGTAGAAGAGGAGGTAACCAACTTATGCTTAACAGAAAATCATCATCTTGATCATTTTGATCAAGAGGAGGTATGTGAGCTTACCTATGATCAATTATTCAAAGTTTTTGAAAAAACTTATACTCCATATAGAAAGCTTAAAAAAATTATATGCAGGCCTTAAATCTGACTTCTCAATTCTGTAGAAAGAGTATAAAAGCTTAAGGAAAGATTATTTCCACCTAAGGATAGAAATCATATGGCTTTGTTAGATGAATTTGATATTTTAAATAATAAGCATTCTGAATTAACTACTGAGCATGATTCCTTAAAAATATCACAAGTTGAATTAAAAAATTCATTCAAGGAATTAAAGTTTTTTGCATCTCAATGAGATAATATACAGCATGTATTGAAAGTAAAAAATTAAATTCTTGAAAGTGTAAATAAGTTTTTACAAGCTAAATTAACCGCCTTTAAGAAAAATAAAAAATCACCATCACTTGAAGAGTTTCACAAAACATTATTAAAGCATACATCATTAAACTAAGGAAGAAGCACTATAACCCAAAATAGATTAGTAAATCTTTTTCTTAATGTTAGATGTTTTTCTTGCACCATGCTAGGATATGTCTCTCACACTTGCATCATTCATTGTAGAACACATTTGGTGTGGAGACCAAAATTTCAAAATTCACAGCATAGCGTACATGTATTTCATTCATCTTTTCATAAGATGGGACCCAAACTTATTTGGGTTCCCAAATCTAACATTTGATGATTTTATAGGTGTGCTCTCATAAAAGGCCTATGAGAGCATGTGGTACCTGAACAGTGAATATTCAAGGCACATGATTCGAGATGTAATTCAATTTATTTTGCTAGAGGCCAGGGCAAGAGGGAAAGTGACACTTAGAGATAACACCACTAGGAGAGTGGTGGGCTCAGGTATAATTGATAACTCAAAAATTTTCATCATTGAAAATGTTTTATTTGTAGATGGATTAAAACATAATATGCTCAGCATCAACCAACTATGTAATAAATACTTCAACATAAAATTTTTATCTACTAGTTGCATGATAAGCTTAATTTAAAAAAACTATTTTGTAGGGAAGGAGAATCAATAATATTTATATGCTTTATTAAAATTACATAAATTTTGATACTGCTCTTTGCTTAAAAATAATTATTGATGAATCCTAGTTATGGAATAGGAGATTGTGCCATACAAGCATAAAAAATCCTAGGAAAATCACTCTAAAATACTTAATGATAGGCACACCCAAACTAGAGTTCACTAAGGACCCCTATATGATGTCTGTTAGTTAGGAAAGCAAGACAAATTCTTCTTCCACTCAATCAAAGATATTAACACTAACAAACCCTTAAAAGTCCTTCACATGGATTTCTTGGGACCTGTCAGCATTGCAAGCATAGGAGGAAAAGTCTTTGGGTATGTGATTATTAATGATTATTCGATATTTACTTAGGTTAGATTCCCATCTCATAAAAGTGAATCATTCAAAAAATTTAGGACATTGTCATGTTGCATTCAAAGGAAGCTAGCTTCTGAAATTTTAACCATTCATAAAAATCATGGTGGAGAATTTAAAAATCAAAAATTTGAAACCAAGTGTAAAGAGCAAGGGATAGATCATAACTTTTCAGCTCTTAGAACCCCTCAGCATAACAAGATAGTTAAAATAAAGAATAGGACCCTAGTAGAAGTTGTTAGAGCCATGTTAACTGAAACTCACTTCCTAAATATTTTTGGGTAGAAGTAGTGAATATAACTGATTATATTCTTAATATGGTTAAAGTCAGATCCAATCTGAATAAGTCATCCTATAAAATCTTTAAGGGTAGGACACCTAACCTTTCTCACCTTTATTTCTTTGGATGTAAAGTGTTCATTATGAATAATGGAAAATCTCTACTAGGAAAGTTTTTCCCCAAATCTTATGAAGGAGTGTTCCTAAGTTACTCAATTGTTCAAAAATCTAATAGAGATTTTAATAAAGAACACTTGTAGTAGAGGAGACTACTCATATTGTATTTGATGAATCTAATAATTCTGGAGGGTGTAAGGTAGAAGAAGAAGAGGTTATAGAAATTACCTAAGGTGTAGAACCAACAAATTCAGACGAAAGGGTAGAACCTAAAAATATATTGCCTAGAGAATGAAGATATTCTTTAAATCATCCTAAAGAACTGATCTTAGGAGATGCATCTGAAGGTGTTAGAACTAAGCATGAACTTACAAAATAAGTAAACAACTTTATCTTCACCTCAATAATTTAATCTTCCAATATAAATTAAGTTATATCTAATGAATTCTATAGTCTGGCCATACAAGAAGAATTAAATTAATTTGTGAGGAATGATGTTTGGGAACTAGTGGAAAGACCTAAAGACCATAGTGTTGTTAGAACTAAGTGGGTTTTTAAAAAAAAATGAATAATTTTGGTGTAGTGGTCAGAAATAAAGAAAGATTAATGGCTAAGGGATATACCAGATAGAATGGATTGACCTTGAAGAAACCTTTGGCCCTGTAACTAGAATAGAAGAAATTAGAGTGTTACTACCTTTTGCCTGCTTTAAGGGATTTAAACTATATTAAATTAATGTCAAGAGTGCCTTTCTTAATTGGTTAGTAAAATAAGATGAGTTTGTTGAACAACCATCAGGCTTTGAAAAATCAAAATTTCCTAATCATGTGTTCAAATTAAAAAAAGGCATTATATAGACTAAAACAGACACCTAAAGTATGATATGAAAGGCTAAGCACATTCTTAGTAGAAAGAACATTTGTTAAGGGGAGCATGCACACCACACAATTTCTTAAAAAGGTAATAGAAGAACTACTCATTATCCAAATCTATGTTGATGATATTCTGTTTGGAACTTCTGATTGAAATGTATGTGATGAATTTTCAAAAATAATGAGAAAAGAGTTTGAAATGAATATAATGGGTGAATTGACTTACTTTTGAGCATAAGGTAAATGGATGATGGAACTTTTCTTAGTCAATCAAAATACAATAAGGACATCTTTAAAAAATATGAAACGAATAAGGCCAAACAAATAAACACTCCCATAGGCTCTACTATTTAATTAGATAAAGATTCAAATGGAAAATCACTTGGTGAGAAGAAATACAAAGGAATAATTGAGTCACCCCTTTGCTTAGCTGTTAACAAACCGGATATAATATTTAGTGTGTAGAGATTTCAAGCTGATCTAAAAGAGTTGTACATGATTGTTGTTAAGAGAATCCTTAGATATCTCTTAAGAATCTGGTATCCTAGGCATAAAACTTCCTTTGAGATCATATGATATTCTGATTTAGAATTTACAAGATGCGGGGTTGATAGAAAAAACACTTCTTGAATATGTCTATTTAAAGGAAAATCTTTAGTGTTCAGGTCGAGTAAAAACAAAACTCAATCGCACTGTCCACTATTGAAGTTGAATACATAGCCTTAAGAAGTTGTTTGGCTCAAATCCTTTGGTTAAAGTAATAAATTCTAGATTTAGGATTATCTATAGGCATAATTTCAATCCTATGTGATAACACTAGTGTCATCTGCATTTCAAAGAATCAAATACAACACTCCAGGACCAAACAAATTGACATAAAACATCATTTCATTGGAGACTACATTACCAAAGGAGACATAGAGCTATACCATGTGGCTACTAAAAATTGACTTATTGATATCTTTATAAAACAATTATCCTTTGAAACTTTTAACATCTTAAGAACCAGATTAGGTGTCATGGATATTCATTCTTGAAATTGATGTTTTTTATTTCCAATTTTAATTTTTTGATTTGTATGTTTTGTTTTGTGTTTTTATGTTCTATTTTTTCTTTCTATTTCTATCTTTCAGTATTTGTAAGAATCAAAACACTTCTCACTTCTAATGTTGAATTTCCCTTGTTCTTATTTAGAAACCAATAAGTTGTGATTGACTTTCCTAAAACATTTAAAGGAAGAAATATTGATAGTTATCTCTCTTCCTCTTACTCCTTTAGTGGTGTAATTTCTTTTGAATCAAAATCTATTTCAAATCAAAAATTGGACTTTGAAATAGAGATTTATTTGTTCTTCCTATAGAAATCTATCTCATATTAATATTATTCCAAGTCAATCACAGTTGTTTGTATTTATCATATGGATATGATTATATTTTGTGGTTTACTCTTCCTTCAATGAGTGAGTGAGTTTATCTTCTCTCATACTTGAAAGATAATCACACAATTGAGAATTCTTTAAAGCTTTTGAAAGGAAGCAAGCAGTCAAAATAAAAAGATACATAAAATGAGCCCAAAACTAAAAGGATGTGTAATGACCGCCAAAATTTGCAAGACACACGAAGTGTATCTAAAATCAAAAGATGTGCAAAGTGCACCAACAAGTTAAAAATGAGGCACAAAATGAGCTCACTATTATTTAGCTTCCCTTTCTTTCAAATCCTTAAACTCTTGGAAGAATCCATGTGCATTGATATCTCTTACAATTGATTTTAAAAATCATATTTTTTTATTCATCACTTAGAAAGATTATTCTATCAAATATTTAAAAAAAAAAAGTTTGAAAAGATCACTTTTCCTATCTAATTTTTTTTTCTAAATTAGATTTTTGTTTAAAAAGAATTTTAACATGTAAGGAGTCTGAACTAGGGTTTATAAAATCAAATTTCTAACCTTTCTGGATTTTGGAATTATCAATTCATTTCTTACCGATTTAGAAATCAAATAATAAGGGAAATTTATCATGTACTAAGGCTGATTGATTAAAAAAAACTATGTTTTTTATTGTTGTTCTTATCATATTTTTATCATGTTATTTTCTATTATTTTTTATTTATTTTATAGTTTGTTTTTTTTTTCTCTTGTTGTATGTTTTTTGTGATGTTATTACTTTGTTCAATTTAGTGTTTTATTCTTCCTCCTTTTTGTGATATCAAAAGGGGGAGTAGTGTGTTGTTAGTAAAGTTTATTTCTTATTTAGTGTTTAGTTTGTTTCCTACTTAGTTTTCCTATTTACTATTTATTGTTTTGCATTTTCTTAAAAAAAAAAAAAATCACCACCCTGATTTTTTCAAAGATTAACTTAGTAAGGGGGAGTGTAGGGAATAGCAAAACATTTTTGAAAACTCTTAACAACAATGCTTGTCATCATTAAAAAGGGGGAGATTGTTACAAATTTGGGCTCAAGTATTGTGATTTTTATGATAAAAAAATTATTATTTTCTTACTACATTATCTCATGATAATTGATTTTATTACATACACATTTTCTATGTGTATTAATAATTTGGCTCCACATATCACTTGTAATATCAATTAGCTCAACACTAGGTAGACTAAGGTTGAGTCAAATTGTAATTTCAATTTCAAAGCAATTTTACCTTTCTTGAGTCAAAAATGTACTTTGGTGGACCCAAAAGCTATATAACTTTGCACACACACACTCAAGGGTGTGAGTTGGAGAGTTAGAAAATTTTCTCTTTTTTTTTAATTAATTAAACAATATAATTTCTATCGTATTAGATGGGATATTTACCAAAAAACTCTAATCAGGGCATCTCAATTAATTAAGAATGATTAAAATAATCATTATAAATTATCATTATTATATAGGGAAATTTATTTTAATTAAGAAATTATCCACCAATCATAATATAGGAAATATTTTATAATTCAAAAATTGTTCATATCGTACAAGATAATATGCATCATCCTAGATGATATATGACAATAATGCCTAAATTAATCCTATGATTAGAAGAATAATTATGAAAAATTGTTTAATCCGATTGTACAGGACGATCGATGAAGATAGTCGTAGATGATGGAGAACATGCATGTGAAGATAAGTGATCTTCGTCTATCGTACCAGATAAATACCCTAGTTTTTTAACTAATCATTTAGGAAGATGAACCCTTTTCATACTAGATGATAGAGATCATTGAATAGGACGATAAGGCGTAGTCGAGTATTATATAAGATGAATTTCAATAGTTTTATAAGAATCGTTCAGGATGATATTTTAATCATTTGGGATGATAAGTCTATTTATCTTGAACTAATCATACAGGGCAATACAATTCATATTATCTGAACTAGTGTTTTTGAATGAATCATAAAAGATGATCGTATGATCGTAGTGAATGATAAGTGCCGCCAGATTAAAATTAGGGCTTTTTTGAAGGCTCGCTATTTAAGCAATTGTATTTGTCTTTGAGAAAAATCTTTGACATTGAATTGTCTTGATAAAGAGTTTAGAGAGTGATGATAATGAGAGCTTTAGGAGAGAAGGAGAGAGAACCTTGTGAGGGGAGTTATGAGGTATTCATTAAGGTTGCTCCAAGTAAGGTTTTCACCATCTTCTTCAAGCTTCTTCCTTTGTTCCTTGGTGGCTCTAAGGAGATTTTCATCAACATCAGATCCTAATTCTCTGCATACACCAACAAGGTGAAAAAGGATTCTAAGGTTCTCTATCTACTCTAGGATGGAGTAAAAGGATTCTAAGGTTATCTTTCTACTCCATGAGGAAGTAAAAGGATTTCCAGGTTTTATGCCTACTCCTAACAGGACTAAAAGGATTCAAGGTACTCTGCCTCACCAAGTCGATAGAAAGATTTTGTAAGGGCTTCTCCGCCCGGCTGTGGGGGAAAAAGGAGAGACACTACTTTTAGTGAAATACCTGGAAAGGAGGTATTAGAGGAGTGGGCATAGGTCAAGTTGATCGAACCACTATAATTCTAGTGTGTTCTTTCAATTTACTTTTATGGATTTAATTTTTACATTTAATATGATTTATTTTGTGTTTAAAATCTCTTTTTTTTTTTTTTTTTTTTGCAATTTTGTTTTGCTTCCTCATTGTGGGATAAAATTTTTGTTTTAAAATATTCAAAAGATTTTAAAAAGATTTTCTTTTTGCCTTAAGAAGTTTTTAAAATAACAAATTCATCCCCTCTTGGTTAGCCTTATGCTAGTTCATAAAGGTATAACAACCCTCACGGTATTTCAAATGGTATTAGAGTGAGATTCATAAATTAAGTTTTAGAAAACTTTTAAAAATCAATTAATGGCTAACTTTGGAAATCATAATACTACGGAAGGATATTCAATCACACAACCACCTTTAATTGATAATATACATTTTGATTTTTAGAAAATTTGTACGTCTACTTTTTTTTTTAACAAAAACCCCAAAAGGGAATACGTGTTAAAAAACAAAAAGGATTACACAAGAGAAAAGGGGATCACTGGCTCGCTAATGCTCAGAGGAGCTACAGAATAATACAGTAAAGAACCTAAGAGCCAATAAAATCCCCAAACAAAAAGAAAGAGTAAAAGTAAAAATAAAAACAAGCCAAAGATGCTATGGGCAAGCATCCAAAAAAGAAAGATGAAAGACTCGACGTATAACACAATCTTTCTACAAAAAATCTTGGAATGATCCAAAATGAGCTCCACCCAAAAATTAGTTCCAACAATGCTCATTAGTAAAAAGATGCAGAGGATCCTCCACTCATTGAGAAGCAGTCTGATAGTAGCCTGAATGGTCTTAGCAATTAGCTGCACCTGCAAAAAATAGGCAAAACACAAAACCAAACTATACCCAAAAGGGATGTTAACAACATAAAGATAAGCAGATTGAAAAATAACAACTAAAGAGTTTAAACTCTTCAAAAATTTCTAATTAATGCAAGGCCTAAGATTTAGACTGTGAGAGCTCAGGAAATTCTCTACATCGGCTTCATCAGCCCAATCTAGAAGCCGCTCAATCCACCAAAAGGGAGGCATATCAAAGCATAGGAAGAAAACTCTCCAAGTATACCAATAATATTCAGCATAAGAAAGATTATCTCTAAAGGAAAAAACCATACCAACTACCAGCAAGCAGCAGCCCCTAGCCTTCATCCCCAACAGGCTGAAGAGATGAATAACCATCACCCGTAAAGCCACCAAACCTAGAATTATCATACAGAGTAGCCCCAGAGAACCACATCAAAGACATCCAACCCAACCAACAAGTAAATCCCACAAGAAGGAGAGCAACTAAAGGATTGATCTTCAGCCCACAAACCCACCACATCATAGCTCTAGTCCAACAACCCATAATCATTGCAGAAAAAAGGCAATTCCCGAAGATGAAAATAGCAAGAAACACAAACCTAAAATAGATGCAGTCACCCAGAAACACCAAACAGAAATATGCTAGGGAAAAACCAAAGCCTCCCAGCACCACTGCACCAAAGTAAATTCCAAGACAAGTATAGAGTAATAGCAGAAAAACTCATGGATCAGACAAAAAGAAGAAGAATGAACACCCAAATAAAAGCAGAGAAACAACGAACTCCCACCACAACCAGAACAATTACAAATTAACATAAGGAGTACCGCATTTATTAAGATAGAGTAAACCTTTAAGGTAAGAAGGAATAGTATTATGAATAAAGTCAGTGATATAAACTAAGCTACAACCCCAGTTAGCCAACCAAGAGGCCAAAAAATTACCCAAACTGCCAACCAGAGAAAGATGATACTAAAATTGATCTAGCAACACTCTATTGTCCCTAATAATATAAAAATCGTTATGAGAGCAACCAGCCCCAGTAAGCTCACGCAAAGGAGCTAAAACACCACTAGTGGCAACCTCAATATACAGATTAAGGACATTCAGAGAGATGCATAAATGCAAACAAAACAGAATAGCCTTAAGCAAGTTAGAGTTAAGATGATCAAATTCAGTAGGACCAGCAAAAGCAACCAGCAGATCACCCATCAAATCCCTAATAAGACCAGCACAGCCAGCCTTACCATTCACAGTATTCACAGCAACATTAAGTTTACAAAAATTGGGAGGAGGCTTACACCATACATCTACATTAATAATAGAGATAGGCCGACCCCAATTTATCCCTAAAGATTTACTAGCTGAATAGAAATTATGGAAACTCTTCATGTTAATCAGATTACCAGCCACCAAAGCCAACGTCTTCTCCTTCACCCTATCAATAACATTAAGATGATTCATTTTAATGCCCTTAAAAACCGAATTGTTTCTCTCTAACCAAATAAACCAAAGAATGAGAGATGGAATAATATTACAAATATGACCTTTAGTAGCAATAAACCACGAATTGAGTAAATTACGAAGAGTAGTATGAGCATTAAAACAATGCATGTTAAAAAAATCATCAAAGAAAGTCCAAGTTCTAATGGCAACAGGACCCGACACAAAAACATGATGTAAATTCTCTCTATGATAACAACATTGGCATTTAGAGGCTAAACTGAAACCCTTAGTAACTAATCTATCCTCTGTAGGGATAAATTTATGTAAAATTCTCCACATGAAGACAGAAACCGTAGAAGGGAAACTTTTATGCCAAATCATATTATAAACCTTTTCCATGTTCCCTTTCTTCCTAAAATGGTTCCAAGCTTTCTTAATATAAAAAGAACCATCATTCGAAAGGTTACACAGAATAGTATCTTTGACCGAGGCATTAATCGGTACCATTAAAATACGATTAGTAAGACACTCAGGGAGATAACTAGAAAGCTTATCAAAATCCCAAGCAGTATTAATAAAGAATTCATTAACTTTAGTAAGAGCATTAGAAGAGGAATTTAAAGCAGAATCAATGGAATCATTGCCAAGCCACTTATCTTGCCAAAAAAAGATGTTACCTTCCCCAAGGCCCCAAGAAATAAGAGGTTCAGCCTCCCACTTAACTTTGCAAATTCTTTTCCACACTTTGGAATCCCCCTGCTTTGAGATAATGTTAGTAGGATGCCTACTAATACAATACTTAGAATGCATATAAGTAGCCAAAAGGTTATCATTAGAACAAAAAGTAAACCAAAGTTTATAAGAAAAAGCCTTGCAAGATCATGAAGATCCATGCAACCAAGACCACCTTCATTAAACACACCACAACAATTATCCCAGGACGCCCAATTAATTTTAGAATTAGGAGAAGTACCTTTCCAGAAGAACTTATTAAAAATTTTGTGAATTTTTCCGCACACTTCTTTAGTGGGAGAGATACAGGTAAAGCACAAAGAACACTTTTGATAAGAGTAAGTCTACCACCAAAACTCAGAAAATTAGAATTCCAAGATAAGAGTTTATTATGAATAGTAGAAATAATATCATCAAAAAGAAAAGTATGTCTTCTACCTCTAAAAAGGGGAAACCCCAAATACTTAATCGATAATTTAGAGTGAGTAAAACCAGAGGCATGCTTGATGGATAAAATCCTCGTATTCAAAATGTTTTTAGAGGAAATAAAACAATATTTATGTTTACTAAAAGATAGCCCACTAACTAATTCAAAATTATTAAAAAAATCCAACAATTTTTTAAATATATTAATAGTAGCATTAGTGAAAACAATGAAATCATCCGCAAATCATAAGTGGAAAACATGAAAACCTTTCAGAGTTTTATAGTAAAGCCCCGGGTTATGCTCAAATAAATTAGAAATACCTCTAGAAAGAAAGTCAGCCGCAATATAAAGAGGGCAGGAGAAATAGGATCACCCTGCCTTAAACCATTAGAAGACTTAAAGAACCCATGTTTAACACCATTCACAATGATGGAAAAATGAACATTTTCGATACAATTTTTAATAAGATTGATAAAACAATAGTTGAATCCGTAAAGTTCAAGCATGCAGTAAAGGAAATCCCAATTAATATTATCATAAGCTTTGGCGATATAAAGTTTCAGAATAATATTTCCCCCTCTATTCTTAACATCCAAATCTTGAGTTAATTCATGGGCAAAACGAATATTCTCAGTGATAGCCCTACCTTTCACAAACCCTGTTTGTAAAGGAGAAATAAATTTAGGCGACAAAACAAAAATGCAATCAGAGGTAATTTTGGACGCCAACTTGTTAAAAAAAGTACAAAGACTGGTCGGCTGTAAATCATTCAACATTTGAACATTATTATTATTAGGAATAAGAACTAAAGAGGTATAAGAAAAAAACTTAGGGAAAGGATTGCCATTAAAGAGATCCAACATAGCCGAATAAATGTCATTTTTAATAATATGCCAACACTTTTGAAAAAAGAGAGTCGTGTAACCATCAGAGCCCGCCATAGAATCAGAATTCATAGAGTCAAGTTTGCTTTTCACCTCCTCAAAAGAAGGAGCACAAAGAAACAAATTATCCTCAGTAGAAATAATCTTCGGAATAAAAGAAGCATCAGTCGGAATCACAGGAACAAAACCTTTGTTAAACAGGTTATTAAAGTATTGAATGGCTAAAGAAGAAATCTCACCCTGGTCATTAGCATAAGAGCCATCCCCTCTTTGAATGTTCTTAATACTATTCTTGATCTGTTCCTCTTAGTTAAAGCGTGAAAATACTTGGTATTACTGTCCCCCTCCACCAGATGCCTAACAGCAGCATTCTGTTTTCAATATATCTCCTCTTGAACTTGAAGAGTAACAAGATCAATCTTAGACTGCTGAAGCTTAGACAAATGGGTATCAGAAGGATCATTCTGCCAAGCAATTTCATTTAACTGGACATAATTTTCAGCAATATGAATGTTAGTAAAAAGATTCTTAAAAATATTATGGTTGCACCAATTTAAAGCTTGCTTTAACCGCTTAAGTTTAAACCATAATCTATTCATACCAACTATAGAATTATCAGGGTGAAGAGGCACATTCCAGTTATGATTCACAATATCAAAGAAAGAGCTGTTGAGTAACCACATGTTTTGAAATCTAAAAATAGAGCTAGCATTAGTAGGGGAATTCTTAATAGTAATCAACATTGAAGAATGATCAGAAAAAGTTCTGCTAAGATGTTGAACAATAGTAACATTAATATCATTGATCCAAGCATCATTAAAAAGAACACGATCCAATCTTTGCCACAGATGACCCCTATTCCAGGTAAATTGATTACCCACAAAACCAATATCAATCAAATTGCAAGACATAATCATATGATTAAAACCAGTCATGGAACGAGAAGAAGGGGAAGCACCACCACTCCTTTTAGAAGAATTAGAGATAGCATTAAAATCACCATCCACCAACCAAGGGTGTTGGCAGACATTATAGAAAATCTTAAGTTGTTCCCACGGTGCTTTTCTAATATAGAGAGATAACGCAGCATACACAAATGAAGCACAACAGTGAAAGTTAAATACCTCAATATTACAATGCAAAACCTGAGAAAAATCTCCAATAACATCAATTTTAATATTATTCTTCCACATAACCCAAATTTTATTAGACATATTAGAAATAGCATGATTAAAGCCAAGATAAGAAGCAATAGAATCCAATCTAGAAGAAAATACAAGTGGTTCAAGTAAAACAAGAATGGAAATATTATGAATACGACATAAATTCTTAACACGATTCCTAGAAGAAAGACATCCAATTCCCCTAACATTCTAAATAATGGTGTTAAACATAAAGACAAGATATTAATGGGAAGTATTTGAGTGAGTATTTCTAACATTTGATCTAGCGGGTTGTATGGTAACACGCTTAGGCTTGCGACCCCTTTTGCTTTGAAATTTAATAAAACTAGAATCATGATCATCTTTAGTAAAGCATCTAGCTTCAATATTCATATCCTCAGAGTCAGAGAGAGCATCACTAGCAAAATTAGAAGGAGAGACAGAATTACCATCAATACATGTTCCCTTATGCAAAGTAGGAGAATCATCCTCCATAAACTTACCATCTTCATCCCAATTTGCATCACCTTTAGTACTGATTCCTTAAGACAAGGAGTATGGCCACGAGAAACTAAAGGTAAAAATTCACCTTCCTCCAAAGCCAAGATATTATTGCCCTCCTCTTCTCCAACTAAATGAACATATAAAGGGATATCTTCCTGAACATCATTATCATTATTCAAAACATTAGTATCCTTAGGAATATGTTGTATATTGCAACTTGGATTGTTTTCCTCATTATGCTCATCATTCACAATGTTGTTATCAATAGCATAATCAACCGCATTATGAGAATCATTAATATAAACATTTAATTTAGAAACATCCTCTTCTTGAATATTAACTAAAGTAACCGGGTTTACCAGAACCGCTTCATTCAAAGCCTCGGGTTCCAGTGGAAGAACCAAATGACCATCTTGCGCATTATTAGCAGACTCCAAAGGAATGACATTGTCTTTAGCATTATCTAAAATTTCTTTAGACTGCTTTAAAGTATTCCTTTCATTACGCAAATTAGGAAATTTTTGAAAACAATCGTTAACAGCATGACCGTGCATCTTACAAAAAGAGCAAAAAATGGGTAAATTCTCAAACTCTACCTTTTGAAAATAACCTTTAATTTCAGACCCAAGCCAAATTTCATAAGAATATTTTTTAGAAACATCAAGCTCCACCAACACCCTAGCGACAGACGGCCTAGACACAGATGCTGTCGCTTGGTCCGTTTGAAGAGGACGACCAAAGATAGAAGCTAAACCAAATAAAATTTGCTGATTAAAAAAATGAAGTCCTAGATTCGGAAAAGCCAACCATACCGGAGCAATAGGCGATTCCTCTCTAACATCGAACTCAGGGGTCCATTTCAGTAACCGCATCTGACAAGCTTGAATGTAGTAAGATCTCCTAGAAAATATTCTACTATAATCAAGGTCATTAGTAAGTTGAATAGCTACATGCCTTTGATCAAGTAAACCCACATGGAAGGAGCCAGAAAGTTTAAGACTGATAAAACACTTGCGAATAACAACAAGATTAGGTCTTCTCATCACAAATTTACCCACCAAAGTTAGAGCATAGGAGGCAGCAAACTGATCAACAATAATATCCTAAAAAATCAAAGCAAGACAACCTTTATACAAAGAGCAAACAAACCTGAGTTTCGGAGCAGAAGAAGCCCCACCCGCTAGGGCTTCCTTAAAGGAATGAGTTTTTCCATCAGTGCCTGAAGTTATAGGGTGCGATGATGATGGGGACGTCATCATCCCACACTAAAAGCCATGGAGAAACTACAAAATAGGAACAAGAGAAGGATCTACAGGACTAAAACCAGAGTAATCAAACGTAAACACGCTAAAAAGCCCAGCCAGGAGGGCCGGAGACGATCGCCGGAAGGAGCCCTAGAAATTGCCTCGAAATCGCCTCGAAGTCGCAAAAGCAGAGAGACGTTGGAGAGGACTTTAGAAATGGATGTGTATCTAAAATAAAAAGGATGTCTACATTCTTATAATCTATCAATTATCGCATGATGATGTTAGTTTAGGTGGGATATTCTGCACCTTAACGTTTAGTAAATGATGTTAAAACTAAAATAGCTTTTTTGAATGGAGTACCGATGATAAAGATTTATCCCTACTAAATACCAAATGTTTGAACTATTTTTTCTATGCTTTAAAATCTTAAGATTACATGCGCGTTTCTACTTGCACTACTAGTAAGGAGATTTTGGATAAACTTTGCTTAACATATGAATGAACAAATAAAGTAAAAAAATCTAGATTGAACACTTCGATTCAAGATTATGAACTTTTTTGTATGAAACATAGTGAATCTATTTCTAAAATGTATATTAGGTTTACTCATATTGTTACCTCCTGTATGCTTCATAAAGAAAACTCACTAATTATGAAAAAGTTAACTTGATTATATGTTGTTTACCTTCTTCCTATGATGTAAAAATTACTGTTATTACTAAATCAAAAGACCTAAATATTTATTTCATTGATAACTTACTTAGGTCACTCATTGCCTACAAGTAAGGAGTGAGTCAAATGTAGCTTAATGTAGGTGAAAAGATAAAAGAGAAAATTGTTGCCTTAAAAGCTAATGATTTTAATAGTGACTCTTCTGGATAAGATGATGATGACATTGCATTGATAACTAGACAATTCAAGAGCTTTTTAAAGAAAAAGAAAAAATGTCATCAATAATAAAATATATGTAAGAATTGTAAAATTTCTAAAATTACTTTTGATATTATATGCTTTGAATGTAGGAAGCCATGGCACCTGAAGTCTGATTGCCCAACTCTTAAAGCTAATCTAAGTATGGAGAAGGGTAAAGAACAAACAACATTTAAGAAGGTAAGCAAAGGACTCAAAAAGTTTTTTAGGCAAACTCAACATTAGACTGAAGATGTAATTCAATTCATTTTGCTAGAGGCTAGGGTAGAAGGCAAGGTGACACTTTGAGATAATACCACCATGAGAGTGGTGGGCTCATATATAACTAGTAACTCAAAAAATTTCATCATTGAAATTGTTTTATTGGTAGATGAATTAAAATATAATCTGCTCAGCATCAGCCAACTCTGTGATAAAGACTTCAGCATAAATTTTTTATCTACCAGCTGCATAATAAGCTTAAATGAAAAAAAAAATTATTTTGTGGGGAAGGAGAATCAACAATATTTACATGCTTAATCAAAATTACATAAAATCTAATACCTCTCTTTGCTTAAAAATAATTACTAATGAATCCTGGTTATGACATAGGAGATTGTGCCATGCAAGCATGAAAAATCTTAGGAAAAACACCCCAAAAGACTTAGTAAGAGGCATACCCAAACTATAATTCACTAAGGACCACCTGTGTGATGCCTGTTAGTTAAAAAAGCAAGTCAAATCCTCCTTCCACTCAATCAAAGGCATTAACACCCTTACAAGCCCTTCATATGGATCCCTTTGGACCTGCCATCACTACAAGCCTAGGAGGGAAAGTCTTTGGGTATGTGATTATTGATAATTATTTTAGGTTTACATGGGTTAGATTCTAATCTAATAAAAGTGAATCATTCAAAAAATTAGAACATTCTCCACTTGGATTCCGAGGAAGCTGTGTTGTAAAATTCTAACCAGTCATAACAATCATAGTGGAGAATTTAAAAATGTGAAATTTGAAATGAATTGATTTGAGTCCAATGCACTCATAATTATGTTTAGGATACATTGGAGAAGGTTTCAGTTTGTAATTTCATATTGCCTCCTTCCTTGTCCTTTAGTGAAATGAATTGATTTGCATCTCTAGTTATGTGCCTTAAACATCTGCTATCCATGTACCACATTCAAACTTAAACATGGCCCAATCAAATCTAACCATTAAACCTCCTCCAATGTATCCTAAACATCATTAGGATTGCATGGACTCAAATCCAAGCCTTGGTTAAGTTTAGTTGACCAAGTCAACCTATTTTGACCAAATTACCCTTTAAGGTCTTAAATGGTTATTTCAATCCAAATGACTTCACCATTACATGGAACAACCTCCATTGAGTCCAAAATGTCATTTTAAATTTGTTGGACCAAAACCCAGGCCTTAGTTCATCCTTGTTGACTAAGTTTACCTCGGTTAACTAAATGGCCCCTTAAGGATTCAAATGGTTATTTTTACCCAAATAATCATTCTAACCCATGAGACCACATGCATTGGTCTCTATTGATCAAATCAAACTTATTGAGTCTAAACCCAACCCCTGGTTTTACCTAGTTGACCAAGTCAACCATGATTGACCAGATTAACCATTAAGCCCTATTTAGATTAAATCAAACTTTAAATATATTCAAACTTTATCAAAACTCCTTTGAATACATCCCATATTGATTTGGCCCTAATCGGTCACCCTAACCTAGTTAATAGTTGACTTAGTAAACTAGGCCCAAGTCTAGTCAAACTAGACCCAATTGAGCCAAATCAATGTATATGATCCAATCAAGCTTTTCAATCACTCAAACTCATTCCAATCCATGGTTTAATTATTTCTAACCAACTTGTGAGTTAAATCATGCATGAGTTGACTCAGCCAACTCATAAATAATGGTCAAACTTCTCTATAAATACATTATTTCATTCAAGCAATAGATCTAACCACCAAGGTCCTTTTCAAACTATCATATTGACACCTAAATATCATTTGTATGCCACCTTAGCCACTTTTACAAGTTGATTGGTCAAACCAATCAATAACTAGTCCAAAGGCCATTAAGTGGTCAAAGTATCCATTTTAAACTACTTTCCTCTAATCTTATCTTTAACCACATAAACTACTTCTAGAGTCTTCCTAAATAACTCCTAATCCTTGTTTAATAATTAATTCAATTCTAATATCATTATAAATGACCCCATGTGCATATATAGACAAATGACACTTTCTATATCATTATCATTGGGTTATCCTTCCTCCTACCACTCAAACTGTTTGAGGACACTTAGCAACCATCAAATAATGCTGCAAAAGTAATCAGGGCCATCGGAAGGGATTAGAGCATTTGAATTAAGCTCATGAGGAAAAATTAGCTCATTCACGCTTACGCACTCTCTTACTTGCTCTTTCAACCAACTCTTATTTTGTTTGAGCTCCCAACCCATTCATTCATATATCCCCAGGTGATGATCCTCCGGCCACCCTAGCATCCATTCCATCGTAGGCCAGGAATGCTCAATTAAACATATTTAAGACTACAACTTTTTCAAGAAAAACATACGAGGATAGTCTATACGCTCAAAGAACTCAAAAATTCCCAAATATAATGGTTGGATTAGGTAAAAACATAAACCCTGGCCTAAGACACTTAGATTAAAATAGTTTTTAAAGAACTTTTTAGACCGTTAAACTACCTCCCAAAAACATTTTGTTCATAAGCCTAATTAATTTTTAAACTTTCGTGTAATTTGATGGTGTATTTGTAAAGAATGAGCCATTTTTTATTTTAAATTTTCAGTTTCCATAGTTTTTTAACTGTGTGAGATCAGCACCATTGATCTTATGATCAACGGTCCTGATCTAGCCATTCCATGATAAGCTTCGATAGTGTATAGCTCTCAGTTAGATCAAAGCTTCATCCAGCTCAATTTGAGCCATTCATTAATTAAAAATTATTAAAATTTCTAAAAACATTTCTCAAATGTTTGAGAACACTCCCATGCATCATTCCTGACCTTTGGGAGTGATTTCAAGAAGTTTTGAATCAAATTAAATTAAAACCATTACAACCCCTTTCAATTAATTAATTAAAATTTTCATTAAATAATCAAATATTAAAAATTTATAACTAATTCTAAAAAATTTTAAAATGAGCAAACTCAAAGGTACTAGACTCCATTAAGGATCTACTATTTATAAAAAAAATTTAAACTACCAAAAATAAGTTAAAGTAAAAAAAGTCAATACTTTTGTCAATTATAGTTGAAAATTGAGTCAAAACTTCAAAAATTCATAACTTATTCTAAAAAAAACTAATTCCTGTAAACTTAGTATCTAATTGCTCATCTTAGGGTTTAGTATTTTAAAAATATATCAAAATTTTAGAATTCAACTTAAAAATCAAAAAATTAAATTTTAACCCCTTAATTTAATGAATTAATTTAATCTTAAAAATCCTTAAATTCAATAATTGACTTTAAATTCCAACATACATCAAATCAAAACTTAAAATCAATAATCAAACATTTTAATAAAAGTTATCAACTCCTTTAAGTATTAATCAATAAAATTAATTAATTTATATTGGTTATTACTAGATAACCCAGTTAACGAGGCTATTAACTTAGCCACAAGAAAGGTGAAATAAACGTTACGACCTTGGTGTAAACAAAGGTAATAATCAATTAACATTTAAAATAAATTTTAAATTTAACAATAAGACATTAATACTTAAATTCAAAAAAAAAATCCCTTAAGCCTTTCAATTAATTAAAACATTAGACAACTTTAATAAACTACGCAGCATAATACATATCCAAGCCACACAACACACTACATATACTTTAGATGGTTTGCTAAGACAACTGAATCTAGTTTTAGACTAGATTGGTGTTTACTTTTGTGCTACTTGTGTGTTTAATTTTCTATGATTTTCATTATATGCTGGTTGTTATACTTGATTGATGTGATTATTTGTTTATTTATACAATCTGTGAATTGATGTGATGGGCATTAGATGACCACTAGGTTAGGAATGATCACATAATTCTTTGATGGTGACCATGCTCATATAGCAAATTAAGGGGGCAAAATTAAGATTTAACTTAATAAATTTTCTACAAGTGCTAAGAATCATAAGACCCATTAAAATTAAAAAAGCATGGCCAAATATAGCTCAAGAATTAATTTGAGCATATATATTTAACTGCTTGGGATATTAATAGTGATTATAATTACTTAGGATAACTGAGGGAGAAAGAATTAGAATTCAATTGTATATTTTCAAGTGCAAACCGAAAATTCAGTATAATTGCTTGGTACAAGATTTAAGGTCAACAAATATTCCTCATTTAAATCGCATATCCATGATCAAAAGACACATAACATGCTATCTAAAAAAAGAACAAGAAATAATAGGTCATGGATGAGCTAGATCTATCTTACACCTATGATTGTCAAATTGCTGCAAGAATCTAATCATATAAAGTATAAATGGCCTAATATAGTTCTATTTCATTGAATCTTACATATATATATGAGGCAATCTAGATATAATATCTTCCTTAAATATTGAAGTAAGGATGCTAACGAAATATAGATTTTTGGATATGAGTGAATGAGACATTTAAAAGCACAAATATATACACATATAGGCAAGGAAAGACCTACCAAATAGAACATGAAAGCATGAAGTACATGAAATCCTTACAAAATTCTTATCGAACTAGCAATGGCCATCAAATCTGCCACAAAGTTAAAAATCACTCACATATTGCCTAAAATGATGATGAGTCTGATAATTGATGGATAAACTACATGAATAAATGAGGTAATAAATTAACAAATACAGGTAGCTCATATATCATACATTAGAAGATAAAGTGAACAAATCTTCTTATGGACAAACTTGCAGTAAATAAAAGCTTTATGAATGAAGTAACTAACGAAAGCAATGAAATAATCTAAACATCACAGAAATTTAAAATAAACTTTATTGTTATCAAAATTTTATAAATAAAAAAAATGTAGAATACAAAGGTAGGAAGAAACGAGTATATATATTTAAAAAATGGAAGGGAACTTAATCCCTCTTATTTGCTGAAATCGGCATGAACCCATCTCATTTTGGGTGACAAAACTATAACAGATCTTCCTTATTTTGGTGGTAAAAACTGCAGCAAGACCATCATGCATTGGTACCCAAAATTATAATAAATCTACCTTGTCTTTATGTTCAATACCGCAACAGATCTTCTCTTCTTGAATCAACTTTCCCGAACAGCTATCCCCTTTCTTTGCATATGGATCGGGTTGAATGGAGAGAGTATGAAGCTTGCTGTTGGCGAGAGTTTGATAATCTCCCTGGCCGAATGAGGAAGTGTAAATGACAATGGTGGTTTTCTCGCCTTCAACACCTAACAGATCGCCAAGCAACACATCATCATCTCTAGCAGTTTCCTCCTCGTCAATGCTGAGATGCAGCTTGCATAGACCTTCCAATTTCTGCTTCAGATCCTCCCCGTTGGCCGAACAAGTGAATAGGAAAGCTGGCCGAGCTCACATCCTTGGCTGCCGCTATTAACAACTCTTGACCGGATCTTTGAGTTTTTCTTCTTCCTTTTGCTTGAGCGGATGGGGAGTATGAAAAGAGCGGCTGCCTTCTTGCCTTCAGTAACTTGCTCCTCTTGCCATTGTCTGGTTCGGGATAGGAGCCTAAGGAAGAGAGCTCTCGCGCATGGGCAGCTTGCTTGTGGAAAAATGGAATCGTGGAATGCAGCCCCCTTTCTCCATGGCCGGCCTTAGCACAAAGAGAAAAGAAAAAATGGGAATGAGAGAGAGAGGCCGTCACTGTGAGAGCTCGGCCGGCCCTTATGCAATTAGCCAGATCAAAAGACCGTCATTTTTTTTTTAAAGTTGATCGAATGGCTAATATCAAGTGCTTAATTTTTTATAAATTAAGGGCTGAAATTTATTTGAAATTTTGAGGGACATTTGGGCACCAAATTGGAACCAAAAGGATGGATAAAACATTGAAGTTTTGATAGATTATATCTTAAATCAATTATTCAAAGTTGTTTGGAGGTAAATGTTGTCAATTAGATTTAGATTAAGTCAAAACATGTTAAAACGAGTCAATCGAAGCCGTTGAAAATAAAATCCCGCTAGAATTGATTCAAACCAATTTGACGCTACTCGAGGGGAATCGAATTCAAAAAGAGTCAAATTGAGGTTGACATCCTTAAACTTAATTTATGTAAAATGATCGACATCAATTAAATTGCATATGGTTCAATGCTTATTTCTAAGAGAGATAGACGAGAACAATTTGCGAGCTAGATTGTAGGTTAGGATGATTGTAGAACAAGGTGATCTCATACAAAAATGAGGTCAACATCCTTATTTTCTTTGGATAGAAAGATTTCATCTACACCCCTTGAAGATGAACCCTTAGAGACTCTACCACGCTTGCTAGAATTGACTATTGCTAAGATGAGAAGGATTGAAAGAAGCCATTGAAGTGAATGAAAATGAATTCTAAAGGCCTCCTATTTAAAGAAAAATGACCTTTCGTGCATATAAAAATGGATTCGTACAATACGATGGTTGGTTCGTACATGACAAAATTAATTTTGTATGTATGAATGAATATGTTCAAAATAATGACTTTTCATAATCATGCAAGTTACGAAGCATCCTTTTATACAGGCTTTTTGACTAGACGAACGTATAGACAAACATGTGTTCATCTGTGATGATCAGTTATTTAAGATCATTTTGATGATGATTAGGTTCACCCCCCATATTGAATGACACGTGATTCATATGTGCAAACTAAAAGTTCGTACATATGATCAGTTATAATAATTGATTCTGCCTTTATAACTATCTACATGCATACACACGAATGCATGCAAATGCCTGGGATGATATAAATATCGTACAATACGATATGTATTGGAAAATCAAACCTTTTCTCATTCAGTCCACAACAATGATCGATATGCTACAAAATTCGTACGGGACGAAAACAATTTCGTATAGTACGAAAATAACACAGAAAATTCAGCACGAATGATCAAAAACAGAAATTTTGATATTTGAAAACAAGTCAAAAACAAACAAAACATAAAATAAAATAAAAACTGAAAAATACTTACACAAACAAGCACATTGAAAACAAAACAGAAAAACACACAAAGACACATATCAAGTTTACAGAATATTTTTAATTAAGCTTTAAGATCGATCACACCAAGCCTTGTTCTTAATGTGATAAAAGTATCAAAGGCTAGTGGTTTTATAGAAGTATCTGCAAGTTGATTTTCAGTTTAGACATGGTTCAATTCAATTTCTCATTTTGATATATGATCCCTAACGAAATGATATTTTATGTCTATATGTTTGGTTCTAGAATGTTAAATAGAATTTTTTTGAAATGCAAATGGCACTAGTGTTATCGTATTAAATTGGAATTATGTATATTGAAAATTCTAAATCAATTAACTATTATTTCAACCAAAAAACTTGTGCCACACAACTTCCTAAGGCAATATATTCAGCTTCAATAGTAGATAGGGATATGGAATTTTATTTTCTACTCGACCAAGAAACTAAAGAATTGCCTATAAATTAATAAGTAACATATGTACTTTTTCAATCAACCCTATAACTTATAAAGTCCAAATCTGAATATTTAATTATTTCAAATGAAGAGCTAAACTTAGGAAATCAAATCCCTAAGTTCTGAGTTCACAAGAGATATCTCAAAATCCTTTTTACTACTATCAAATATGATTCTTTTGGATCTGATTGAAATCTAACACATAAACAAACACTAAACATAATACAGGTTTGCTAGCAATCAAGTAAAGCAAAGATCTAATTATTCCCCTAAATTTCTTTTAATCAACAGATTTTTCCTTTGGGTCCTTATTCAACTGAACTGAGGAACTCATAAGTGTACTAACTGGTTTAGCATTATCCATTTCATACTTCTTGATGATATCCTTAACATACTTCGACTGTCTAAGAAATGTTCCCTCCTCAATTTCCTTAATGCTAAAACCTAAAAAGTAACTTAAATCTCTTATTAGGCTCATCTCAAATTCTCTACTGATTATTTTAGAAAAGTTATCATAAAGATTTTTATTTGAAGATCCAAAAATGATATCATCAACATAAATTTGAACAATGAGTATATCGTCTCTCAATTTCTTCTTCAAAGAGAGTGGTATCCACAGTTTCTTTTTCAAAAGATCTCTCAAGTAGGAAAGTGCTTAACCTCTCATACCAAGTCGTAGGTGTCTATTTCAATCCATATAATGCATTTTTCAAATTAAACATATAATTTAGGTATTTTGAATTTTCAAAATCTGGAGGTTGTTCAATATAAAAGTACTCTTGAATCACCCTATTTAAAAATCCACTTTTAATATCCATTTGAAATAATTTGAATTCTCTAAAATAGGCAAAGGCTAATAAAATCCTGATTACTTCAACTCTTGTTATATGGAAAAAAGTCTCCTCAAAATCAATCCCTTCAATTTGATTATAACCCTTAGCCATCAATCTAGCCTTATTTCTAATGACAACTCCTAAGTCGTTTATTTTATTTTTAAATACACACTTAGTTCCAACAACACTTTGATCATTTGGCCTTACAACTAATTCCCAAATATCATTCCTTATAAATTGATTTAATTCTTCTTGCATTACCAAAATCCAAAATTTATTCGAAAGTGCTTAAATTATATTTGTGGGTTCTATCATCAAAATAAAGGTAGAATGATTGCCTTCTTTGCTTAGTCCACACCTAATCCTAACACCCTCACTAGGCTCACCTAAAATCAATTCCTTAGGATGATTTTTAGAAAATCTCAAATCTCTAGGAAACAGGTTTTTAATATCTAAATTTTCTTACAAATTAACCTTCTCAATCATTTAGGAGTTATTTTCTAAATCATCTTCTTCCAAAATTGGCTCTCCTAAAATTTCATATTCATCAAATACAACATGTGTGGTCTCCTCAACTACCAAAGTTCTTTTGTTAAATACTCTATAAGATTTTCCAATATTATAGTATTCATGAAAAATTCTTTCAACTAATTTTGGATCAAATTTTTCTAAAGAAGATTTTCCATTATTATGTACGAACACCTTACATCCAAAAATATATAAATGAGACAAGTTAGTTGTTCTCCCCTTAAGAAGCTCATAGGGTGTTTTATTTTATTTTGATCTCATGTTCACCCTATTCAGAACATAACATATAGTGTAACCACTTCAGCTTAAAAATATTTAGGAAGTGAATATTCAGCCAATATGGCTCTAGCAGCTTTAATTAATATTATATTCTTTCTTTTGACTATCCTATTCTGCTGAGGGGTTCTAGGTGTAGAAAAATTATGATAAATTCTTTTTTTATATAAAAATCATCAAATTTATCATTTTCAAATTCACCGCCATGATCACTTTGAATGGTTAAAATCTCACACCCTAATTTCCTTTAAATCCAAGTCAAAAAATCTCTAAATTTCTCAAATGACTCACTTTTATGAAATAAAAATTTAACACACATGAATCTTGAGAAATCATCTACAATAATAAATTTGTATACCTTCCCTCCTAGAATAATAGAGCTAACCGGTCCAAAAAGATCCATATATATAATCTCCAAAGATTTACTAGTTCTAAGATTCTTATTAGAGTAAAAAGAGGACTTCACCTATTTTCCTAATTGACATGCATCGCAAAGGGGATCTTTAGTAAAATCTAGTTTTGGTATACCTCTAACCAAATCTTTTTGGGTAATTTTCTTAAGGTTTTTCATACTAGTGTGACATGGTCTCCTATATCATAAACATGAATCATCAAAAATAGTTTTCAAACAAAAAGCATTAGGAGTTTTCATACAATTAAAATCTAACATATAAATATTATTTACTGTGATTCCATGCAAAACATCATTACTATTTAGGCTTAATATGCACCTAGTGGGAAAAAATTTTACACTGTACCCTTTATCACAAAGCTTACTTATACTTCACAAATTATGCTTCAAGCCTTCTATAAGCAATATATTTTCAATAAAAAAGTTTTGTAAGTTTTCGATCATACTAGTTCCAACCACTTTCCTAGTGGTGTTATCTCCAAGTGTAACATTACCTCCATTTCTAGCTACCAGCGATATAAATTACTTAGTGTCTCTTGTCATATGCTTTGAGCAACCGCTGTCCAGGTACCAAATGCTATCACGAGGCCTTGTATGAGAGTGTGCCTGCAAAATAATCAAATGTTAGACTTGGGAACCCAAACAAGTTTGGGTTCTCCTTTTGGCAGTTTAAAACTAGATGCATATATAATATGGATAGGTTTATGCATCTTTGATTTCCACACTAAATGAGTTTTACTATCTAAGGTACAATTGTGTGAAATATATACAACCATACCACAAGTATAAAATTTAACTCCAAAAAATATGTTTCTTAATTTTCTATAATAAACCTGTCTCTTCCTAGGTTTTAAAAATTTTGACCTCAAATAGGATCTGTAAATTCTTCAAGTATTGGAGGTTTCTTATTTTTCTCAAGAGCTTGTACTTTCAATTTAAAAAATGTGTTTAAGTCTTCTAACACATTCTTGTTAAAATTTAAATAGTGATCTCTATTTTTTGATTCATCCTAAAAATTTTTAAAATCTTTTTCCAATTGAGCATAAGATGATTTTAAAAGATTATTATTTTTGTTCAAGTTATCAAATTCATCAAGTAATCTCATGTTATTGTTATCTATAAGTGCGTGACCTTTCCTGAGAATTTCATATTTATTTCACAATTCTTGTATTTCAAAATTTAAACTAGCATGTATTTTCTTAAGCTTTCTATATTCCTCATAAATTCTTTCAGAAACTTCTAATAGTTCATTATAGGTCAACTCACATACCTCTTCTTGATCTAACTTCCTCCTTTTCTATTTTTGACGAATATGAAGTTGAGTCCACCCAAAAAATCTTTTAAAATCTCTTCTTGCCCTTCTTCATATTTACTTTCTTCTCTACCTTCTCCTTGCTACGAGTGGCTTTAAGATTGGGACAGTCTGATATTATATGTTCAAGTTTCCTGCATTCATAGCAAATCACATTATTAGAAAACTTAACATTTTATTAAACTTACATTTGTTTCATTGTTGGCATCTCCTCCGCTTCCTTTTAAAAAAGCTTTTGAATTTTTTAGTCATCAAGGCAATGTCGTCCTTATCCTCAGGTTATGACTGATCACACTCTGAGTCCTCCACTTTTAGTTCTATATTCTTCTCCTTTTGTTGTTCTCATGCATCAATCTTTCTTTAATGCACTCCTTGCTTGTAAGTAATTAGTGATCCAAGAAGATTGTCAATAGAGTAAACATTTAAATCTTTAAATTATAATCACAGTTATTTTAGTATCATAAGCAATAGGTAAATAATGAATTATTTTATTGACCATTTCAGTATTCGTTAATTCCCTATATAATTCATGCAAAAAGTGACTATCTGAGTGAATTTTGTGTACATTTTAGAAATGAATTCATTTGATTTCATGTGAAACAATTTATAGTCATGTAACAAGATATTTAATCTAGATTGTTTTACTTCATTAGTCCATTCATAAGTAATACAAAGCCCATCTCATATGCCTTTCCACTTTTGCAAGTGGAAACCCACATATAATCTTCTAACTTAAGTGCACAAAAGAAATTGTTTAAGTATTTAGCGTTTAACTGTGCTAAGTCATGTTGTTTTATAGTCCAGTCAGCAAAGGGTGTTTCAACTCTAATGCCAATAACTAATCTTGTTAGTTTTATATACCCTTCTTGAACTAAAATCCAAATACAATAATCTAGTGATTGCAGAAAAATATATATGCGTGTTTTCTAAAAATTAAAAAATGTTGTCAAATAACGGAGGTCTAGTGATCGAATACCCTTCATGTGTGTTTCAGTTTCCTAAAGTATTCACTCTTATTTTTCAGAAAGTAGTCTAAACATATGATTTTGAAACAAAGCTCTGATATCACATTTTGTTTCCTTATAAGTTGTTAAACCTAAGCTATTATCCCAAGGCTAACCAAGAGGGGAGTGAATTGATAATTTAAAAATTATCTTGGATTTTTAGAATAGAAAACCATTTCTATAATTCATGGCAAGTTAATTAAAGTTTCAAAATGAACTTTTCAATCACAGTAAATAAATTACAGTAAATAAAATGTGAAAATAAAAAAGACACAAAAATTTATAGTGATTTGGTCAAACACAACCTACATCCACTCCTTGAAGACTCCCGCTTTAGGTATTACACTATTATCAAAGTGACTCTTCTTTTTTCCCCACAGCAAGGCGGAGAAGTCTTTACAAAAACCTCTCTTCCACTAATCCCCGGTGTGGTAGATATCTATCATCCTTTCACACCCTCCAAGTGTCGACAGAGAACCATCGTCCTTTTACACCCTACAAGTGTAGGCACAGTACATTCATCCTTTCACACCCTCCAAGTGTCGGTAGAGTACCATCATCCTTTCACACCCATAGTGTTGGCATAATAATGTCATCCTTTCACACCCTCTAAGTGTTGGATAAGTACCAAATCTTCTCCAAAGATCTTCTCACGAGCAACTAAAAAGAAGAAAGGAATAATAAACACCAAAATCACAAAGAGATCATTACCTTTGAGTAACCTTGTGAACCCTTCACACTCCACTTGCAAAAATCTCTCTCAAATACTCTCCCACACTCTCCCTTTCAATTGCTCTAGATAAATCACAAAGACAAGACTTTTTCATGTCAGTTTTAGTTGACCTTTTATATTAAAGACACGAAAAATCATCCAAAAACTGAAATTTTCAATTTCGAGTGTACACGATCGTACAGTACAGTCATAATTCATACGTATGAATAGTTTAAAAATTTTTGCATATGAACACATTGTGAATCAGTACGAAATGAAATCGTACATGGTCATCGTCCGGTATGAACCTAGTTTGTGAAAGTTCGTTCGGGATGTTAAGCACTATGAACTTAGTCCCAAGCTAACCAAGAGGGGGGGTGAATTGGTATTTTAAAAATTCTTGAGACAAAGAAATAAATTCACAAACCAAATCACACCACCAAACCAAATGCGGAATTTAAAAGTGCAGAAGCAAAAATAAGAACACAAGATTTATAGTGGTTCGGTCGACTAGACCTACGTCCACTCCTTGGAGGCACCCTCCAAGTATTGCACTACAAAACGTGACTCTCCTTTAGCCCCAACAGCTAGGCGGAGAAGCCCTCACAAGAAACTCCTTTTTGCCACCCCGGCAAGGCAGAGAACCTACCTCCTTTTGCTTCCTTCTGAAGCTGGCAGAGAACCACAACCAAAAGCAAAACTCCTTACCTCTACCGACCCTTCCACGGACGAGAAACTCCAGACGAAAGACAAGCAGAGCGATCCTTGAGCAACCCTTGTGAATCCCCTCACAAGATCCCCCTCACAAGATCCTCTCTCTCTCCCTCTCTCTCTTTCTCTCCTCAAGGTCTTCTCAGGTCAAGGCAGCAGCCAAAGGTCTCTTAAAAACGTTGAAGAAGAGCTCAAGAGGAGCTCATTAATTGCAAGTAGCCGACTTTATCGTCCCGGCCAATATGGACATCGGCCTGGCCGATTAGTACAAATCAAGGAAGATCGGCCAGAGCACAGCCCTGGGAACAGTCCTGGACGATTGAAATTTGGCTTGATCGTCCAGGCCGATCTCACGATCGTCCTGGACGATATGATCGTATCAATCATCCTTAATTACTCCCTTGATTTCCTGATCAATTAA
>NW_021503689.1:42862-66895 GCF_001605985.2 Dendrobium catenatum
CCGATTGAAATTTGGCTAGATCGTCCAGGCCGATCTCATGATCATCCTGGCCGATATGATCGTATCAATCTTCCTCAATCACTCCCTTGATTTCCTGATCAATTAAGGCATAATTTGGTAATTTTTTCCAGGCCGATCCTGGAATCGTCCTGGCCGATAATTTAAAATTCAGTATGCCTAAACTGTCTAAGGCGGCTATCTCTTTCTATTTTGAGCTTATCGTCCTGGCCGATACACGTATCGTCCAGGCCGATAGTTAATGTCGGCTGCCTTAATTAAGAATCCTTAATTTAGACTTTCTATTTTAAGCCGATCGTCCCGGACGATATAAATATCGGCCGGGCCGATGTGAAAAAAAAAAAGAATTTCTAGGCCTCTCAAGTGTGTGTGTGAAGGGTTACTTAGCATCAGTCTTTTTGATTATTACAAGTAGACTCAAAAGATGAAAAATAAAATTACAGACTGACTCAACCCTAAACCTATGCGATCCTGGACTTGGCTTCCTCTTGATCGTCCGATCTTCGATTCCTGAAAAGTTAGAAGCAACAAGTAGTCCGAGAGAAACAGTGTTTGTCAATCATCAAAACATAAGACATGCAAAAGTAGATTTGTAACAGTTTGTCCAGCTTGAACGGTTAGAAAAATTTTTACCTTCATCGGGACGAAGAGGGACCTCACAATATTGTACCATGGATGGCGTACTTACGATGAAGACATCGTACGATACAATCAGTTACAAAAATTTTCAAGTTTGTCGGGACAAAAAAGGACATATATAATTTGTACACTATACGACATACGTACAATGATGACATCATACGGTATGAACCATTCAATAAATTTTCAAATTCATCTGGACAAAAAGGGACCTATCAAATTCATATGTTGGACGGCATACACATGATGATTACATCGTATGATACAAAATGTTCAGAAATTCTTAAGGTTCGTCTGGACGAAAAGATGGGATGAAAAGGGACCTCCTAATTTTGTACTCTGGAAGGCATGTATGAATGGTATATCGTACAGTACTATCCATAGAAAAATTTTCTACAATCTATTCGTTCAATTGCTCGACGGGAAAAAAACTGACCAGATCGTCCCATATAAAAAGGAATTGCATAGTACGATCAGTTTAAAAATTATGGATTTTAAACTCTCTCCCGATGTGTGTGCTCCGTTACTCAATTACAATCACACTCTCTCAGACTCAATAAAATGAAAAATACATACTTCATTTATAATAAACCCTAAATTGATCTGATTTGAAGTCTTCAATAATCCAGAGTATGATTTTCCTGAAAAATTAGTACACACAAGAGTAAAATAATTCTTCCAAGTTAGGAGAAATTATAATCAAATCAATAATATTTGAAATCATAAAAAATAAATAAGTTGTATGAATATCAACAATCATGAACTAAGTAGCAATTATCTCAACATTAGTTCTAGATAGCAGGGTTGATTTTTCTTCTATTTTTATAATTTTAAGTAATAGAAAAAATTTCAATGTATTTTCTAAGAAATTAGTCAATTTTCCTTTGGATAAAGATATTAAGTTTTGTATTGATATAGTTCTGGGTTTGTCCCCTATTTCTAAAGCTCAGTGTATGATGGAACCTAAGGAACTTTTGGAGTTAAAAATGAAGCTTTAAGAGTTAGTTAATCAAGGTTTTGCCTTTCTTAGATTATCTTTATGGAAGTTACTTATTTTGTTTGTGAACTAAGGATGGTATGATGGACATGTGTATTGATTTCAAGAAGTTGAACAAAGTCACTATAAAAAATAATTATCCTCTACCATAGATTGATGATCTATTTAATTAGCTTGCTATATCTTCTATATTTTCATGATTGATATGTATCCTAGATATTATCAAGTGAATGTGAGAGAAGAATATGTTATTTTCTATTGATTGGATTTTCTTACAACAACATATTTCATTACAACATAGGTATAGATCGATATGTAGCTATGTATGGTGAAAAATGTTAGACTCCTCTATCTGTCATTGAGGTGGGTGAAAGACATTTGATTTTGTAAATTTTTAATATATGATGTTGCTGAAAAGATTTATCTGATCATAGATAGATTGAAAGCTATATAAGATAGGTAGTGATATTTTTTGTTGCTAAGCATCAGGCTGTGAAGTTTTAAGTGGGTGATTTTGTATATGTAAAAATTAGACTAGTGAAAGACATTAACAAGTTTGGTATAAAAGAAAAGTTGAGTCCAAGGTATTTTGGACCGTTTGATGTTGTTGAAAGATTTAGAAAATCTTTCTATAGATTATAATTGTTATATCATACATCTAAAATTCATAATGAATTTCATGCCTCTCTTTTGAGAAAATGGATATCTGATTCTATAAAGCATATATTTGTAGAAGATATTAAGGTACATCAAAATCTGAGTTATAGAAAATAACTGGAGAGGATCCTAGTTTATGATGTCATAAGGTTAAGAAATAAATAGATTATAATAGTTAAAGTCTAGTGGAAGAACATAACTATTAGAGAGCTACTTGAGAGTATGTATTTGAGATGAAATAGCTATATATAGGTTTATTCCAACTTAGTTTGGTTTGGAAATATCGAGAATGTTATTTTTTTTTATGATAAGTAGATTATAATGATCCTTAAATTTTAACAAATATGCTTTAACCTATAATAGTAAAAACATAATTTATGAGTCATTATAAGTCCAAATTATAAATTGTTATTGCTATAATATAGATATTGTTGTGCTTAATTATAATGATTTCTTCATAATTTTTGGGCGTTACCACAATTCCTTAAAAAATTGATATATATCTACAAGTGGGGTTTTTTTTTGAGATCGTATCTATTTGCAAACTGATTTCACCCAAGCTTTTAGAGATGCTTTACTAATTTATGAATATTTTTTTTCTTATAATTTTTGGATTCTTAGATTTTAAGATATAAAATGATTTTAATGCTAAAAGCTAATCATTTAGCATAATTACTTACGCATCATTTGAATATTTTATTATAAAAATTATTAAGCACTTAAATTCCATTTCCATCTTCCATTCATTAACATATAATGAAAAATCAAAATTAAGGGAAAAAGATAGGAGAGAGAAAAGAGAAAGTCTATTTTAGGCTGCTTTGGGTTAATTTTCAGTTGTCACCTAGTTAGGAAAGTTATCCAGATAAAATCAAGTCATATTATGTATATTTCAATTTTAAAAAATATAAAAAAAATTATGAATTTTTTGATTAATTTTCTATTCTCATCACTAAAAAATTGGAATAACTTTGCATTGATAAAACTTTCATCGTGTACCTTTTTTGTTATAGATACAGTGATTTTGAATATTTTTAATATTTTATAAAAATTTTATGCCTATGGTTTTAGAATTTATATGATTTTTATCGAATAAAAAATAATACATACTAGTAATATTGTTCTATAATTAAAGTCAAAAAACATTATTTTGCATAATTTATTATAATTTGGTTAATTTCTCAAAATATGCATTTTTATTTAGTAGGATTTTTTGTTGCCTACTGTTATGATATTTTTATAAATTATGAAATGTGATTTTTTATTCATCATTTACTGCTATTCATTAAGATAGATGCTTAATTAGTTGAAATGGGTAATTTTGTGAAAAATAGGAAAGGGGTAGAAGAAGATTTATTTGTATGATATAGGCGAAGTCTACTTCAGGGTTATTGAACTCTATCTGTTACTCAAATTTGTTGAACCCTATATGTTCTTCATAGTTATTAAACTCTGTCAGTTGCTCATAATTATTGAACTTTGTCTATTAGGAGGCGTAAGGGTTTGAGTTATTAAATTATATGTGTTGGGAGGGAAATATGAAGTGCTTATATATATTAGCCTAAATTTTTTATAACTATAATTAATTATCTGCTTAGTTCCAATTTTAATAATCAGTGAATTTTTAATAAATGAAATGATTTTAAAATTTAGATCGATTGAAATGTGGCCTGCTGAGCTATTTTAGCTCACTATAATTTTGCATTATATTTTCAGGGTCTAGGAAAGGGAAGGATCAAGTTTAGTAATTATTTTAGAAATATGATATAAGTCTATTGATATTTTTTCTTTTGTTTTTTCATATTGATGATTAGTTTTATTAATTTTTTTTATAACATTTATTTATAGCCTTGCCCTATGATTGTATATGTCATCTTGATGATGAACAAAAAGTAAACCTTCTAAATGAGTTTATTTTGAGTCATTTAGACATTATAGTAGTTTTGTAGTATGTTGTTATTTTAAAAGATGTATATTGTAAGAAAATCTAAATAATTTTCAAAATTAGGTCTTGGGAATACTTTTTACATATAAGACTTATTCCATTAGTGGGTCTTGTCTGGTTGGATTGTAATAAGAAATATGCTAATTGGATTAACATTATCATTCAAGTAAAGAAAAGGAATGATTAAATATGTATTTGCATTAACTTTTATGATCTAAATAAATCTTAACCAAAGGACAACGTTCAACTATCCGTTGCAGAACTCATGGTGGATAATATGCCAAACAATGATATATATTCATTTGCAGACAAGTTATTAGATTACAACCAAATCAATATGGATCTAAAAGATTAGAAACATATGTTCGTCTACACTCCCATTGACATTTACTATTGTAAGGTTATGCCTTTTAGCTAAAAAATGTTAGGGGCACCTACTTGAGGGCCAGCCCCACATATTTTCCTATCTCATACATAGATAAGTAGTGTTATGTCAATGATTTTATTATAAAAGTAGAGCTCATCACGAGCATATAAATGATCTTAAAATATTTGAAAGAATTTTTAAGTGCAATCATAAAATCAATTCACTATAATATGCTTTTACTGTTTCATCTAGATAGTTTTTAGAATTTATTATGTGCTATTCACTAATCAAAATTGACCAACTATTAAAGTAATCATAAAAATACACAACTAAAAACTTTAAGACAACTTCATTCCATCCATGAAAAACTAGTATATATTTTGGGGTTTATATAGGATCTCTTAAGTAGATGCCAACCCTTTATCAAGATAACAAAGAAAAAGTCCCCCTTTATATGGGATATTGCTTGTCAAGAAGTTTTTGATAACATGAAACAATATTTATTGCTTCCTCTAATTCTCACAACATAGATCTTGAGACAACCAATAATATTATATACAATAGATCTCAAGGAATGACTTAAGGCACTACTTGCTTACAAATATCAAGTTGGGAAAGAAAATTACCTTTTGTTATATTAAACAATTACTAAGAGGGGCTAGTCAATGCACTATCACATAAAAAGGTAAATTTTCATGTCAACATTTTTTCACATAAAAGTTAATGTTTTTCACATTTATTCTTCCACTCTAAAATTCACATATTTATTTGGATGTTAGAAGCTAACACTAAATCATCACATATGCATACCGTAGTCTCCCCTCTTAATCCTTATATCTTACCCCACACCCTAGTTCTTGGCTGAGACTCTTAGGCCAAGGCCTACAAATAAAATCACTCTCATTAGTAAATCTCAAACAAAGATAAAACCCACTCTTCCTTTAGCTTTTAAAGCCCTATATCCCTCTAAAATCCTCCTTACATATCTTTAATAAAAAAAAAATCTAATAACATCACAAAGCAAGATGATTTCATTGATAACAAAAAATCACAAAACAATCATCTTCTCAATGCCATCATTTTTAAAAGTCTACATTGGTCAAATAACATTTTATTTCAATATTTAATTGGTTGACCTTTTGTAGCATATAAATGATTGCTTCATAATGATACTTCTTACTTATTTCTTTCTTTTTTAAAATTACCTTATTGAAATTATCTTTTTTATATTTGGTTTCCTTTAGATGCATTATCACCACAAGCTTGTGTTAACAACAAAGGTCAATTAACTCAAAATACTGCATGAATGGTGCCTTCACTAGTGTCACGACCCAACCCGACCGAGACGGATCCCGCTCGCATCGGGTCGTGGGCCAGACTGAAACTGACTGAACTGATTCCAGGATCTGGCTTTGGAATTTGTTTCAGAACTTTCTTCCAAACATACAGATAGAAACAGACACACACAGAGCTACTATAAACATCAAATGCAGCGGAACAGATCATCCATCTTTTTCTTTCTCAAAAGAATCATATACAAATACAGCTCATGGCTTTCAGACAGAAAGAAAAGCAGAACAGAAAAGCCATGACTGTACAAAAATCAAAAGGACAAAATACCTATAACAGATCAGACTCTGAACTTCTACTCCTGGACTTCTTTCCCCTTCCCAGAACCTGAAAACCACGTAGAAAACAAGGATGAGCTACAACAGCTCAGCAAGACATCAAACCTCCAATCAAAATCCTCAGAGTCCACATCAAACACATCAGACAAAAATCCGTACAAAAATCAAAATACAGAACTGACAGAACATAACAGAATGAATCAAATCAGAACAGAACAGACAGAACAGAACAGACAGAACAGAACAGATTAAATCTCAAATCTCAAATCAGAACTAAATCATATATCACATTAGAACAGATAGAATCGTACGGAAATCAGAGTCAGATCATAGCAGAACAGAACAGAATCATATCAAATCAGATCAAAATCAGAACAGAACAGAATCAGATCAAAATCGTATCAGAATATATCAATTCAGAATATATCAAATCAGAACGTATCAAAAGTCAAAACATATCAAATCAGAACAGATTCCCTGACCCTGATAGAATCTCAACGGATTTTGGCCCCTTATGCCTCCCTTCCCAGACACTGACAGAATCTCTCGGATTCTGGCCCCTTATGCCTCCCTTTGTGCTCATGGCACCAGAACAGATGTGCTTATAGCACCAGAATAGAAGTTATCATCGGATCTGGAACTTGTATTCAGAAACAGATTTCAGAGCTCATCTTAGATTTTCCCTGACACAGATAGGATCTCACAGGATCCTGACCCCTTATAACTCCCTTGTTATAGCACACAAGCATAGCATGTCATTTCAGAACAAATACGGATAATTTCAGAAATCGTACTAAAATCTGGCAGCATAACGGTAGTATACAGAATTTACACAAAATTCACCAAATCAGAATTTCACCAAATTACCACAGAATATTCACAACAACATTATAATACTTTTATTTTACTGCCTAGATAAATTCAGAAATTATCAGAAATTACAGTCGAAAGAAAATACCGCCAAATCAAAATTACCCGGTCAAAATTCTCCAGAAAATAATCAAAACGTGCACACTCGGCACTTCAATAATATACCAAAAGTTACGCGGTAAAAACTGAACCAATCGGAAAATACGGACGAAATTCGCTAATGGAAATAAAATCCAGACAGAAAATTCGTTCAAACTTCACCGTTCTGAAAATTGAGAAAGGTGAAATGTGCCTTACCTTGCGTATAACACTTTCTTGAACTATCTCGTCGGACGAAAACGGCCCGGCGTCGCCCAAAAATCCACTTTTCCAAAATTGCCCTCGACCTTCTCTCTCCTCAGCTGAATTTAGATATTTATTTTTTTATTTTCTCTCTCTTCAAAACGACTGATTTCAGCTAAATAATACTCAGATCGGCCTGGCCGATCGCACGATCGTCCTGGACGATCTGACCAATTTCACATCATCCTGGGACGATTTCTCAGGACGATCTAGGACGATAATTAATTTTTAAAAACCCCTTGCTCTCTGTCTTGTGCCATGCTCTGATCGTCTTGGGACGATACCAGATCGGCCTGGACGATCCATACAGGAAATTTTTCCTGTAACTTATGTACATAATCTGGAACAAAACTTGAACTGATCGTCCCGGGATGATCTCGATCGGCCCGGACGATCCTGGAGCAGATCTGATGTTACAATCTCCCCAACTTCAGAAAAATATCGTCCTCGACATTGTCCAATTAGAACTCAGTCAAAACAGATATGGATATGACTTCCTCATGTCCGATTCTTTTTCCCAAGTCGCTTCTCATGCAGTTCGGTGCTTCCACTGCACCTTAACCATCAGAATCTGTTTACTTCTCAACTTACGAACATAGTAAGCTAGAATCAACTCGGGTTCTTCTTTATAGCTCAGATTCTCCTGAATCTCAACCTAATCAGCAGACACTTTCTTTCCAGAGTCAGATATCCACTTTCTCAAAGTAGATACGTGGAACACATTATGCACATCGGACATCTGATCAGATAATAACAGCCGATAAGCAGATTTCCCAATCCTCTCAAGGATTTCAAACGATCCAATATACCTTGGACTAAGCTTACTTACTCTGCCAAATCTGCTCACACCCTTCATCGGACTGACTTTGACATACACAAAGTCACCAACTTGAAATTTAACGAACCTGTGCTTCTGATTATAATATTTCTGCTGTTTATCTTGTGCAGCTTTCAACCTTTCTTTAATCAAATCAACTTTCTTAACAGTTTCTTCTGCAAAAGTGGCACCCATCTTCTGTCTATCTCCAACCTCAGTCAGAGTCAAAGGAGTTCTACACTTCCGGCCATATAGAGCTTCATAAGGTGCCATACCAATACTGGACTGAAAACTGTTATTATAAGCAAACTCAATCAGAGGAATGTGATCTTCCCAGCTTCCTCCAAAATCTAAAACACAAAGCCTCAACAGATCTTCCAGTACCTGAATAGTCCTTTCAGACTGTCCGTCAGTCTGCGGATGAAAAGCTGTACTGAAATGTAACTTCGTACCCAAAACTTGTTGAATACCCTTCCAAAGTCTGGAAGTAAACCGTCCATCTCGATCAGAAACAATCGCCTTAGGCACACCGTGTAATCTGATAATCTCTTTCACATATACCTGTGCCAATCGATCCACCGGATCGGTCTGCCTGATTAGAAGAAAATGAGCAGACTTCGTCAATTTATCCACAATCACCCAAAGGGCATCGTGCCCTTGCCTTGATCGAGGAAAACCCATAGCAAAATCCATTGTTACCTCCTCCCACTTCCACTCAGGGATAGGCAACGACTGCAAAAGTCCTCCTGGTCGCTGATGCTCTACCTTCACCAACTGACAGGCCTCGCATCTAGCAACAAAATCTGCCACATCCTTTTTCATTCCCGGCCACCAGAACAAACTTTTCATATCTCCGTACATCTTGCCACTTCCCGGATGAACAGTGTAGCCTGAATGATGAGATTCATACAGAATCTCTTTCCTCAAATCTCCAAACACAGGAATCCACAACCTATTCTTGCAGAAGATAGTACCAGAATAAGAAATTTGGAGTTCAGGATTCTTACCAGATTTAATCTGAGCAATCAACGTCGAATAATCAGAGTCTAACTTCTGAGCTTCCTGAATCCTTTCTTCCAAAGAAGACTGAATACTCAACTGAGTCAAAACTCCAAAATCCAGGTCACTGGAGGAAATAACCTCCAACTGCAAACGTTCCATATCTCGAATCAAAAAATCATCAGAAGTGAGCTGAATACCTGATACTCCAGAAGATTTCCTACTCAGAGCATCTGCTACCACATTAGCCTTACCAGGCTGATACTGAATCGTCAGATCATAGTCCTTGATCAACTCAAGCCACCTTCTTTGCCTCAAATTTAGATTCTTCTGAGTGAAAATGTACTTCAAACTCTTGTGATCCATAAAAATCTCACATCTGACGCCATACAGATAGTGACGCCAAATCTTCAAAGCAAAAACAACTGCAGCTAATTCCAAATCATGTGTCGGGTAATTCTTCTCATGTGATTTTAACTATCTCGAGGCATAAGCAATTACCCTTCAATGCTGATGCAGCACACATCCCAAACCTTTCAGTGAAGCATCACTGAACACCTGAAATCCTTCCGTACCTGACGGAAGTGCTAACACTGGAGCTGAAGTCAAACAATCCTTCAATCTCTGAAAAGTAGCCTCACACTCCGGTGTCCAAACAAAAGCTACTGAATTTTGAGTCAGTCTCGTCAGAGGCGTAGCAATATGAGAAAATCCTTTCACAAACTTCCTGTAATATCCAGCCATGTCTAAGAAACTACGTACCTCAAATACCGTAGTAGGCCTTGGCCAACCCGCAACAGCCTGAATCTTCTGGGGATCAACAGAAATGCCTTCACCGCTAACCACATGCCCCAGAAATGAAATGCTCTTCAGCCAGAATTCACACTTGGAGAACTTAGCATACAACTAATGCCGTCTCAGAGTCTCCAACACAATGCTCAAATGTCTGGCATGATCATCCTCAAAAGTAGAATACACCAGAATATCGTTGATAAAGACGATCACAAACTGATCCAGACACTCCTTGAACACTCTGTTCATCAGATCCATGAAAATAGTATGTGCATTGGTTACCCCAAAAGGTATAACCAAGAACTCGTAGTGTCCGTACCGAGTACTGAAAGCTGTCTTCACCACATTAGCTTCCTTCACCTTCACCTGATAATACCCAGATCTCATATCAATCTTCAAAAACACAGAAGAATTAGAAAGCTGGTCAAACAAGAAGTCAATCCGAGGTAAGGGATACTTGTTCTTGACCGTGACTTTATTCAAATCTCTATAGTCAACACACATACGGAGTGTTCCGTCCTTCTTCTTCAAAAACAAAACAGGTGCTCCCGAAGGAGAAATACTAGGACGAACAAATCCTCTATCCACCAACTCCTGAAGCTGAACTTTCAACTCAGAAAGTTCTTTCGGTGCCATCCTGTACGGAGCTTTTGATATCGGAGCTGTACCCAGAAAAACATCAATAGAAAACTCCACATTTCTATCTAGAGGTAAACCAACCAACTCTTCAGGAAATACATCTGCAAACTCCCGTACCACTGGGATATCAGAAACAGAACCAACATCCAGGTTCATATCCCGTATAGAAGCCAAAAAGACTGGACAACCCTTCTTCCACATTCTTCTCACTTCCAATCCAGAAATCAGACAAGAGAGAACACCTCGTAAACCTTGGAATACACATCTCTCTCCTGACATAAGCAAGCTCACTTGCTTCTTCAAATAGTCAATCTGGGCCTCATATAGACTCAGCCAATCCATGCCCAAAATTACGTCATACGAAAAAATCGGCAACAGAATCAAACTCGATTTCCACTTCTTGCCAGCAATATCAATCTCACAAAAATAAAACTTCCGAGCAACCAAATTACTTCCAGCCGGTAAAATCAAAGAAAGAGAAACCAGAAGTAAAACTAAATCCAGATGCAAAGCATCAAAACAACTCTCGGAAAGAAATGAGTGATTGGCTCCGGAATCAAACAAAACACGACAAAGCTGATCAGAAATATAAATCGTACCTGTCACCACATCCGGAGCATCTCAAGCCTCCTGCTGACTCAGACTGTACACTCGTGGCTGAACTGGAGCTGGAGCTGAAGCAACAGAACTACTCGGTTCCCTCTGACTAGCAGTAGGTGGTCTCCGTGGTACAGAACTCGAACCACAACCTCTACTAGAAAATCCCTCAGTCGCAGGGCGTGGAGGAACAGTCCTCGGTCTTCCTGCTGAACCGGCAGGTCTAACAAAGCTCTCGGATCGGAAATCAGATCGTCGATCAAATCCAGCCTGTGGACACTCTACAATCAGATGTCCTGGCTGACCACATCTGAAGCACTGACCAGTCATCATGTAGCACTGGCCAAAATGCCGTCATCCACAACTCTGGCACACAGGTGCCCCACTAACAGATCCAGAACTGGTCGTACTGGGCGTAGCAGTACCAGCAAATCCTGACTGTCCACTCCTCTTAGAGTCTCTAGAACTAGAAACAAACCTCCTCTTGCTAGAGGAACTACTACTCGAATCACCTCCAAATCTCTTCCTACTTGCAGCCCACCGCTGCTGAGTAGCCATCAGATCATTCTCTATCAGATGAGCTCTCTCCACAAGCTCAGAGAAATCAGAAATATGAAATGGTACCAGGGGCTGCCTCAGACTATCTCGGAGTCCCCTCAGAAATCGGTAGCACTTCTCAGCAGAAGTACTAACCAGCTGCGGAGCATATCGGGCTAAGGCAGTAAACTCTACCTCGTACTGCATCACCGTCTTGCTCCCCTGAACTAGCCTCAGAAAACTCTCTTGCATCTGCTGCACGACAGATGGGGGAACAAACCAAGCTCGGAATACCTCAGCAAATTCTTCCCAAGTAATCAGGGAGTTCAATCTACCCTGAAACTTTGCTTCCTACTGGCCTACCCACCAGTGCTCAGCTTCCCCATCCAACAGAAATACTGCCAAAGGTACCTTCCTATCTGACGGACACTGCATGCCGTCAAAGGTCTTCTCTAACCTTCTCAGCCACTCCTCAGCTGCTCTGGGCTCAACAGCGCCCTCAAACCTCGGAGGTTTCAATCTCAGAAACATCTAAAGATGTCTATCAATATCCTCAGATCGAACAGTAGAAGCTCTACTGTGAGTCTCGCTCATCATCTGAGCAACCAATGTAGCAAACTGGGAAAGTGTATCTGCACCAACCACTGGGGCTATACTACCCACTGGTGCTGCCTGACTAGCACTCTGACCATCTGTCATATCGGGGTCTGGCAGATCCATACAGAAAATCCAGAAAATCCAGAAAACTAATCACAAAAATAACATAATAAAAATTTAGACAAACCAAAACTATCCCAGACAAACTCAGATCACTTCCTATAGCTCTGTCCTACAATCCAAATTCAAAATTCCAAAACCATTGCTCTGATACCACTAAAAAGGCTTGTCACGACCCAACCCGACCGGGACGAATCCCGCTCGCATCGGGTCGTGGGCCAGACTGAAACTGACTGAACTGATTCTAGGATCTGGCTTTGGAATTTGTTTCAGAACTTTCTTCCAAACATACAGACAGAAATAGACACACATAGAGCTACTATAAACATCAAATGCAGTGTAATATATCATCCATCTTTTTCTTCCTCAAAAGAATCATATACAAATACAGCTCATGGCTTTCAGACAGAAAGAAAAGCAGAACAAAAAAGTCATGACTGTACAAAAATCAAAAGGACAAAATACCTATAACAGATCAGACTCCGAACTTCTACTCCTGGACTTCTTTCCCCTTCCCAGAACCTGAAAACCATGCATAAAACAAGGATGAGCTACAACAGCTCAGCAAGACATCAAACCTCCAATCAAAATTCTCAGAGTCCACATCAAATACATCAGACAAAAATCCGTACAAAAATCAAAATACAGAACTGACAGAACAGAACATAATGAATCAAATCAGAACAGAACAGATAGAACAGAACAGATTAAATCTCAAATCTCAAATCAGAACTGAATCATATATCACATCAGAACAGATAGAATCGTACAAAAATCAGAGTCAGATCATAGCAGAACAGAACAGAATCATATCAAATCAGATCAAAATCAGAACAGAACAGAATCAGATCAAAATCGTATCAGAACATATCAATTCAGAATATATCAAATCAGAACGTATCAAAAGTCAGAACAGATCAAATCAGAACAGATTTCCTGACCCTGACAGAATCTCAACGGATTCTGGCCCCTTATGCCTCCCTTCCCAGACACTGACAGAATCTCTCGGATTCTGGCCCCTTATGCCTTCCTTTGTGCTCATGGAACCAGAACAGATGTGCTTATAGTACCATAACAGAACTTATCATCGGATCCGGAACTTGTATTCAGAAACAGATTTCAGAACTCATTTCAGATTTTCCCTAACACAGACAGGATCTCACAGGATCCTGACCCCTTATAACTCCCTCGTTATAGCACACAAGCATAGCATGTCATTTCAGAACAAATTCGGATAATTTCAGAAATCGTACGAAAATCTGGCAGCATAATGGCAGTATACGGAATTTACACAAAATTCACCAAATCAGAATTTCACCAAATTACCACAGAACATTCACAACAATATTATAAGACTTTTATTCTACTGCCTAGACAAATTCAGAAATTATCAGAAATTACAGTCGAAAGAAAACATCGCCGAATCAAAATTACCCGGTTAAAATTCTCCAGAAAATAATCAAAATGTGCACACTCGGCACTTCAATAACATACCAAAAGTTACGCGGTAAAACTGAACCAATCGGAAAATACTGACGAAATTCGCTAATGGAAACAAAATCCGGACAGAAAATTCATTCAAACTTCACCGTTCAGAAAATTGAGAAAGGCAGAATGTGCCTTACCTTGCGTACAACACTTTCCTGAACTGTCTCGTCGGACGAAAACGGCCCGGCGTCGCCCAAAAATCCATTTTTCCAAAATTGCCCTCGACCTTCTCTCTCCTCAGCTGAATTTAGATATTTATTTTTTGATTTTCTCTCTCTTCAAAATGACTGATTTCAGCTAAATAATACTCAGATAGGCCTGGCCGATCGCACGATCGTCCTGGACGATCTGACCAATTTCACATCGTCCTGGGACGATTTCTTAGAACGATCCAGGATGATAATTAATTTTCAAAAACCCCTTGCTCTCTGTCTTGTGCCATGCTCTGATCGTCCTGGGACGGTACTAGATCGGCTTGGACGATCCATACAGGAAATTTTTCCTGTAACTTCTGTACATAATCTGGAACAAAACTTGAACTGATCGTCCCGGGACGATCTCGATCGGCCCGGACGATCCTGGAGCAGATCTGATGTTACAACTAGCTTGCTCCTAATATGTCTGCTTATTCAATGACTTAGGTTATAAGGAAAATTGGATTTAGGATAAGAGAAATTGCCACAATATGGCCACCTAAGCATAATCATAACACATTCTTTCTGGATGGAATCATATTTGCTTTGACTCAACTAATTATAGTGCCACACGAATATAATGAGGGTTGGTCAACTAAACCTCACCACTTAGTTATGCAGAAGAACTCAATTAAATTTGTTCATTATTATTTTACTAGACAATTTTAATCTAGCCCATATTACATAGCCTCAATTAAAATAGTAATGAGAACAATGAATACCTTTCTCACCTTCCCTTAGAGTGAGAACCTCTCTAGTTTCCATTTGGCTTTCGCTTGTATTTATTTTCAAACATATCTTGTAGGCTACTAGTAAGCTACTACATAAAATATTTATTGTACATATAAGTATACACAAATAACAAAATAATATATTGATGGAATAGCAAGACGTGAATGCGCTTCCGCCACATAACACCAAGCGCCTCCTCCCTCGCCTTCAAACCCCCACCGTCGTTCCATTCAAACCCTCGTCAAGAAATTGGGTTTTTTTTTTTTTTTTTTTAAACTGCCGCACTCGAAACAGACTCTTTCTTTCACTGCCCTCTCGACGTCCCTCACCGAATTCCCGACTTTAATGTCTGGGCGTCTCTTATCCTCTGCTGTGGTCAGGTTCCGGACGCTGAATCTGGCAAAAGATCTTCTAGTATTTTCTATTCGGAAGCAACGCGAGGAGATCTCTTAGTGAAGCCATCTTCTGCACATCTAGATCCACCGATCTGTTTTGCCCTAGTTTGGGGCTGCGGTGTTTGGCCTCCTAAGCCGATGGCCCCAAACCGTCGGAAGGGATCTGCCAGAGCGGCAGCCGCCGCCGCCGCCGTTCAGCAGCAGTGGAATATCGGAGATCTTGTTCTTGCGAAGATGAAGGGATTTCCGGCGTGGCCGGCTATGGTACGTCTAGTAATCCTTACAGTAATTGGCTTACGCCAGCATGGTTCGCTAGGGTTTTGCTTTTCTTTTCTGGTTTTTTATTGGGTCTAGGCTCTTTTTTGGTTGATCAAGTGTTTGTTTAGTAAAAAGAAAGTTGCTTTGCGCTTCATGATGTTCGGGGTTGTTATTTGAGGCAGTTTCTTGGTGTTCATCTCCTTTTGTCCTATTTTTTATCTTTTTAATTCTTAGGATGTCTTCTGCCCATTGCATGTTTGATGAAACCTGAGGGTTAACGTTGTTTTATTTCTTATTCGAGAGTTTCTTCTTTAAACTTTGTCAGATAAGTGAACCTGAGAAGTGGGGGTTCTCATCCGATCGTAAGAAGCTCCTCGTTTACTTCTACGGGACCAAGCAAATGTGAGTAGTATATTACATTAGCTATTTGTCTCTTTTGGAAGAAAGATTTATTCTCTTGTTCGTTATGAAAAACGTGAGATTGTTATTGTTTCTTCTGTCTAATTTTCTTACTATAAGCTTTAAGATGCAAGGTCATGAACTTGTATGCTTGCTTTTTTTTTTCCTTCTGTTTTAAGTAACCTTATTGCATGTGAAGTTTATCATTGCCCTCACTTAAAAGTATTCCATACGGCTGCTTTCTTTTCATTGTTGTGTATGTGGAGTATTTCTTCGACTTGCTTATATTCCTTCGCTATACTATGAAAGCATCAAATTTCTTGGCAAGGGCTCATAGTTGACGTGGAAGGTGGACGAATTATGCCCACTGAGCCCGCTTATCATTTTGGAAGTTCAGTTATGTAGTTGAAAGTTGATTTATGGCCACACAGACTCTTTACGGTTCATTGAGGTACTATGTTGTTGGTGTCTTGAATCAATTTATGCCAGACACTTCTTTGAACAGCAGAACTTGTCTATAAGCCTGACTAAAATGCATGCTGAAATTTTGAAAAGTGCTTCCTTCCATTTGCTGTTCTCTGCTCTACTATTCCCACTTTTCATGGTTTTCCTTGTTGGAGCATTAAATTCATGAATCAGCTGTATTTTTTATTAAACATCCAGATAGATTTTAATAGCTCTAGCCTCTAATTTGCGTAATGCGATACCTAATATATCTTTCCATACTTATCCTTTACTTCTTTAATTCTTATATTCTGTACATATGGGAATTTCCTCTACAACTATTCCTTCCATTGTTCTGCTTTCAAGCCAATGCTATTTAAAGTGTATCATTTTGATAGTACTCAAGTTATATTGCTTAGGTTTATTTTTTCTGTCAAAAATGTTCATTTTCTTTTTAGCAGTTGGCTATTGAGGATATACACTTCTAAATGTATCTCTACAGCTATATATAACCACAATTCATTTGTTTATTCATTGTTCTTTGTTTGTTTTCACTTATTTTTTTTGTCTAAAAATTTATGCAAACCCATAGACATTATTGATGACATGTTTGAAAACTTATGATATCATTGTAAATGATTGGATGTGTTCGCTTCATGCTTTGTATGCCCAATGCACACAGACTTTGAATATGGGAAACTTTCTTTTGGATATAAACTATTAAATGATATTTTATTATGAAGTATGTGCAATCAATTATGCTCATAAATTTTTGGAACATGAATTTGCTTATTTAAACTGATTCATCTTTAATTTTTTATCGGCTTGGCTTTATGAATGATCTCTGGTCATCATTTTCAATTTAAACAGTTTAAACTAGTATTGTGTCTCTTTTTGCCAACAACCTATTTCCAAAATTTTTGAAAATCTTATTTCCTGACATATCCCTTAGATGAAATAATATGTTTAGCTATTCTTAACTTAGAAATCCCCTTTAAAGAAATTGATTTTGGAGAGATGGCAAATGCAGCTTGCCTTATCTACCCTAGATAGGAGCCAAAACCTGTGTCTTAATTTTCAGCTTGACAACAAACCTTTATGGTTTAGGGTTTGAATGGAATTACAAGTTCATTGTATCACAATGCAATTCTTTTTGGAAAATGAAAGGAGGTTTTTCCCCTTTTTAAAAATAATTTTATTAGTGTTCAACTTGGATTATCAGTCAGCAGTCCTTTCAATTATTAGGAGAAAAGTTTCGTAGCAAACATCATTATGTTACATGATGCTCAAACTTAATTTTTCAGTCAAATAGCGATACACTTACTAAATCACTATAGATGTGTGTTTTTACCTGAATTGACAATGTCATGGAAACAACTAGGAGAAGAAGATTAAAGGTTTGATTTGTTCTTAGCTTGTATTTAATCTGTTCCATTTGATCGGAAAAGATGCAAAGGCATAAAGCTGTCATTCTTCTCTCAACTTGATATTTAAGGCAAATTTGCATATGCTAGAGTGCATCCGAAGGTATATAGCATTCAGAATTTAAGATATTTTTGGAAGTAAAGCCAATGTGAATTAGAAATTAACACTGAAGGGGATATTTATGAAAGCAAAGTATTTGCGGTCTTCACATGCATTTAGATTCTCGCATGCATAGGCATCATGAAAGCAGAGTATTGTAGAGGGAAGCTGTAAAGTGCTGCTAGCAAAAAAAAAAAAATATAAGAAGTTAAAACAAAATTCATTTTTATTAAATTTTTGGTTAAATTGTAGAGTTCTGTACAATATTTGAGCTTACTAGTTTCATACATATAGGAAGGTTTCCCTTGCCTCAGAATATACCAGTACCATCATCATTATTGATGGACCCTCATATTTCTCATGCATAGCTTATTGGCTTGGCCTAAAATTTATGTTGTTTTAAAGAGTAGGTCCAACACTTATCGTGTAACATACTTGTCCAAAACTTCTTTTGCCCTTGCCCGCCTATTTTTCTTTTGTTTCTTAATTGGTCCTTCCATCTTTTGACCCTCACTTAATCAGGTCATAAGTTGGAGTGGATAGACCCCGTTTTGTCTTTTTGTGTAATTGGACCTCAACCATGAATTAGGTTAGTGAATGGAAAGGTATGGCTCGCTAGCCCCTCTCTCTCTCTCTCTCTCTACTAAACCAAATTTTGACATAAGAGGTTGGGGGTTCTCATTTTTTCCTTCATTCACTATCTTTCTCTCCCTCTCTGACACCGAATTGCAAAGCTTACAAGATTACTCCTATGTAATGATTTAAAGAAGGAATTTAGTACAACCAACAACAACAACAACAACATCAAGCCTTTATCCCACTACGTGGGGTTGGCTACATGAATCCTTTTTCTCCATTGTGTCCTATTAAAAGTCAAATTCTCGTTTAAATCTAATAAAGAAAGGTCATTCCTAATATTTTCTAACCAAGTCTTTTTAGGTCTACCCCTACCTTTCTTAACATAAGTCAAATCTAATACCTCTACTCTCCTAACCGGGTCATCGCAAGGTTGCCATTTTATGTGACCAAACCATCTAAGGCGACTTTCTCTAATCTTATCTTCTACTGGAGCTACTCCAACCTTTTCACGTATAAGCTCATTTCGTATCCTATCTCTAAGGGTAAAGCCACTCATCCACCTAGAGCATCCTCATCTCTGCCACACTTAACTTAGTATTATGCTTCTCTTTTAAAGGCCAACATTCGGCACCATAAAGCATTGCAGGCCTCACTACCATCTTATAGAATTTTCCCTTAAGTTTGAGAGGTACATTTCTATCACATAACAAGCCCGATGCATTCCTCCACTTCAACCATCCAACTTGAATTCTGCTGATAATATCCCCATCTATTTCACCATCACTCTGAACAATAGATCCAAGATATCTAAAACGTGTACTCTTATTAATGACTTGATCGCCCAAAGTCATAATCCCCTCACTAGGTCTATTACTACTAAAATTACACTCCATATATTCCGTTTAGATCTACTCAAGCGAAAACCTTTAGTCTCTAAGGTTGACCTCCATAATTCAAGTTTACCTTCAACTCCCTCCCTAGTCTTATCAACAAGAAGAATATCATCAGCAAAAAGCATACACCAAGGTACATCCTCTTGCAAATGTCTAGTGAGAACATCCATTACTAAAGCAAAAAGATATGGGCTTAAGTCTGATCCTTGATGTAACCCAACCGAAATAGGGAAATACTTGGTCAATCCACCTTGTGTTTGAACACAAGTAATAGCTCCTGCATACATATCTTTAATGATTTGAATATAAGCATTATTGACTCCTTTCTTTTCAAGAACTCTCCATAGCACTTCTCTTGGAACTTTATCATATACTTTTTCTAAATCAATAAATATCATATGTAGATCCTCCTTATTTTCTCTATATTTCTCCATCAAACCTCTTAATAAATGTATGGCTTCCATAGTCGACCTACCCGGAATGAATCCAAATTGATTTTGAGAAACATTAGTATCATGCCGCAACCTATGCTCCATAACTCGCTCCCATAGTTTTAAAGTATGACACATTAACTTAATACCTCTATAATTCGCACAATCTTGTGCATCACCTTTATTCTTAAAAATAGGAATTAACACACTCGTTCTCCACTCATCTGGCATCTTCTTAGTCTTCAAAATAGTATTAAAAAGTTTAGTAAGCCATGAAATTCCTTCATCTCCTAAGCATTTCCACACCTCTATTGGAATATCATCAGGTTCAACAGCTTTTCCACCCTTCATTTTCTTTAAAGCCTCTCTAACTTTAATTTTACTAATACGCCGATAAAAACATAAATCTTTATTTTCATCTAGGGTGCTAAGGTCATTATAGTCAATCTTATTTTCACAATCTTCATTAAAAAGTTTAGCAAAATATCTCATCCATCTTTGTTGAATATCATCTTCTAAGAAAAGTATTTTTTGATCTTCATCTTTAATACACTTATGGTGATAACAATATACAAAAAGTCCAAATCCCCATAAAACCAATAAAAACAAAGTTCTGGTTTCTCGAACGTCTCCAAGTTCAGCTTTCAAGTTTTCTCTAATGAACTCCTTTCTATGTTTACTAAAATTTCCCCTAATACCAAGCTACCAGTGGCCTAATTCCTCTACGTGCCAGCTCTTGACAGAGTTGTCCAGCTTAACATATGGTTGGCTGCCTTTAGACCAATTGAGAAAAATGGGACCAAGAGTTAATTGATCATTCCCAGCCAGCCTGCAGAGAAGCTAGTTTTTTTAGAAGATTTGCTTGAATCAATAAGTTAATATTATCGCTTCCACAAGTCAATGGTCAATGTCCTGTACTCAAGAAGCGTTGATAACCAGCAACCTTGTAAAACAATCTTGGAACAAAATGCACTTCCCTATCAAAAGTAATGATTTAAAGAATTCTTTGTAAATGAGCAATCTCTCTAAAATATAAATCATCAGTATAGGAAATATTCATTAATTTTATGACATGAAATAAATGAGCCATATTAGAAAAGCGATCCACCGCTATCATAATAGAGTATTTGTGTGTTTGGGTTTTTGTGGTTCCCACCATAAAGTCTATGCTGACTTCTATCCAAGGAGATTTAGGAACAAGTAAAGGAGCGTACAAATCTACTTTTTGTTCTTAGTCTTGGCTATGTTGCACTCAACATATTTTGAGAAATCGGTCGGCATCATGCTGAATTGATGACCAATAAAAATTTTCTTATATAAGGGTGGTGGTTTTATCACAGACCAAAATCCTCCCATAATCCCTCTTTGTGACACTCAGATAGAATAGCTTCCCTTAAAGAATATTGAGGGATGCAAACTTGATTATGAAAGAGTAAATATTTGTCTTGAATGTGAACGTATGAGTTACCTTTTGGAAAAGTTTCCACTCTCTAAAATCTAAATCCTTGGGATAAAGATCTATGATTGATTCAAATATAAAAGCTAGAATGATACTAAGAAGGGTATCATATCAACTCAAAGCATTTGCAACCTTATTCTGAATATCAAATTTATGTTTCAGGTTGCAATGAAAATACAAAAGAAACTTTGTCCACTTAACATATATTCCCTTAAATTTATTAACTTTGCCCAGTTAACATGTCTTGCCATAAGTTTATTTTGACTTTGAAAGTTATTTATGTCTTTGTGATTGAATATCGGATGAACTCTTTGGATAAGAGCTAATGATTCAAATGATATAAGGCATAAGCAATTACATGAAATTCTTTATCATAAGTGGAGTACTTGCATTAGATATCTTCCAAATTTTCATTAAAATAGCCAACTAGGTGTCCATTTGACTTACTGTGGCCACTACTACATACATTAGAGGCATCACAATCATCTCAAACATTTAGTTGAAGTTAGGTAAAGCAAGGATAGGAGCATTGGTGACAAAACTAGATTGAGTTGCAGGCATTCGAATAAATTTGTCTCCTTTAAGTACTTCAATTAAAGGGCAGCCATAGAACTAAAATTCTTAATAAAGCATCAATGAAAATACATCAAGCCAAGAAAGCTTTAAAGGTTTGTAAAGGATTGGGGTATGGGCTGATTCAAAATTGCTCGAACATTTTCTTGGTATGTTGCTATTTCAGCTTTAGATGCAACATATCATAGAAAATTGATATTGTTAGCTAAGAATTTTCATTTACATGGATTGACATATAATTTTTCTTGTTGGATTTCAAATGGTTGTTTCAAATGGTGTAAATGATTCTCCATAATACAATTGTAAACTATAATGTCATGAAAGCATAACATTATGAATTTTCCCATTGAAGTTCTAAAAACTTGAGTCATCAGCCGCATAAAGGTGTTGGGGGTATTAGATAGACCAAAAGACATCACCATCCACTCATATATCACCATCTCGAGTTTTAAAAGTCATCGTCCATTCATTCACTAGCTTTATTCTAATTTGGTAATATTTGCTTCGCAAATCGATGTTGGAAAAGAAAAAATGCTCAATATAGTTGATCAAATAAATCATCTACTCGAGGGATTGAAATTCGATATAGTATCTATACACATACGCCACATACCATCTTTTTTTGAACTAATAAAGTATGAACATCTTAAGGGCTAGCACTCTCTCGATTTAGACCTTTTGCCAGAAGGTCTTCTACTTAGATTTGTAATTCTTTAAACTCCTTAGGTCTCATTTGATAGGTTGGCTTATGGAGAATAATGATACTAGGAACGAAGTCAATTATATACTGGACATCTCACATAGATGGTAATCCTAAGGATAACTTTGTGGGGAATATATCTTCAAAGTGTTATACCAAAGGTTAAACTTTTTTTGGGACATGTTCTTCTTTATTTCCTTCCATAATTATGATGGCATAAGTAAAAGGAGCTTCTTGCATTGTTTTTAGGAACATGAATTTAGAAGCCATGGTATCGATTCCCGTCTTTTCCTTAAGGCCATCTTTCATTGGCATTAAAATCACTTTTTTTTTCCTTCTTATTCTTTTGTATAGGTGTTTTAAACCCATCATGAATCAGTGTCCTACTAATAGATGGTACTATTGCATGGGTATCACATCACACAACACATCTTCTTGCAATTTCTTATCTTTAGAAATTTTTATTTCATTGCCTTTACAGAGCCAGAATAATTTATAGAGTATAGGTGCTCTCTAGGAGATAAGTTTAATTTTTTGACAATCTGACTTGATACAACATTTTCATGAACTTCCTCCATTTATAGTCATCAGCAGACTTTACTTTGTAAGATGCATCTAGTATGAAGATGTTGTGTCGAAGCTAGTTACATTATGGATCCTTGGTCGTATTCAAAACCTTATGACTCACTTTCCATCATCTGCTTACACTAATTGTTCCTCCCCATTCATGGGGTTATCTTCTACTTTATTTTCTTTCTCAGGATAGGCCTCTTGAACTAAAGGCATAACATACTGATTTGGACAATTGACACTATGCCCAAACTCTACACAGCTAAAGCATTTTATTAGTGAGTTTTTGTTATTGGACTAGCTAGTCTCATTCTTTCTTGATGCTAACATTCGATTTGAGAGATTATTTTTAGGAGGGTCTTTGGATGTATCATCATGGGGTTCCTTAACAACTCTACGGAAATCTTGTCCTAGATCAATAGAAACGTTTTTAGTATGGATTTGTTATCTTTCAACTCTTAGAGCTAACTTAGCGACATTAGAAAAGATCCAACACTGTCATAATTGTATGATATTTGCAATGATAGGATGTAAACGACATATAAATTGGACTATAGTTTGCTCCTTAGGTTCAACAATATCGCTTTTTAACATTAATTGCTTAAACTTATATATATATATATATATATATATATATACTCCTATGTTGCACCGATACGGATACGGCGATACGGATACGACACGATACGGATACGGGACACGCCAATTCTTAAAAATAAAGAACTTATCCTTGTACTGTCCTTCACAGTTTACAGCTTTGATAAACATAGGATAGCTATCTGTTACAGCCATGAAGTTGATAAGTGGTCTTCTTTGTGGATCTGTCCACCCAT
>NW_021503689.1:68099-132224 GCF_001605985.2 Dendrobium catenatum
TATATATATATATATATATATATATATATACTTTTCTATGAATAAAATTCATTGTTGGAAATCATATAATTTAACAAGGCTTCTTTCTCAAAATGAGATGGCAATTATCTTTTTGCAAATTTTTTTTTTCATTTTGTCCATCATTACAATTTTATTTTTAGCCTCTTTGGCCCTTGTTTTTTTAAGATTATCCCACAAAATGGAACATTCTTCTTTAATTTAATGGTTGTAAGTTTTATGCACTTATATGTAGGAATACATATAATATCTTTATATTCAGACACGTACCCCATAATATGTAGCCAATCTAGGAAGACAACAGGATTTAACCCACCATTGAAATCTGAAAGGTCGATCTTATTAACACCAAAATCTTGATAATGACTTATTGGTTTCCTCCTATGATAATGTTAGTCTTTTTCGGATGATTCTTGGAACGATGGAGAGGGTTTTCCATTTCGTGCTCTATGTGGTTGTCATCCGAATGAAATGAGCGCGATTCCCGGTTATGCCTTACATAAGCAGCTAATCTAGTTTTTATTGTTGAATTTCACGGTGCATTTCTTCCATTGCTAATTTTTTATTTTAGTGGGGTTGGTTTCTCCTTAGAGGTATCCTAAACCCAAAGCTTTTATACCAGTTGTCACTGAATTGCAAAGCTTACAAGATTACTCCTATGTAATGACTTAATGAAGGAACTTAGTACCACTCAATCCATTAAAAAAAAAAAAACTAATTAAAAAACAAACATGACTTATGGTTATAACAATACGCAGAAGCCTAAATCCCTATAAAACCAATTGAAACTAAGTTTTGGTTTCTTGAACGTCTACAAGTTTAGCTTTCAGGTTTTCTCCAATTATTTACTGGAATTACTCCCAGCAATAAGCTACCTGTGGCCTAATTCCTCTGTGCATCAACTCTTGAGTTGTCCAGCCTAACTTAAGGCTTGCTGCCTTTAGACCAGTTGGGAAAAATGAGACGGACAGTTGCTGGATCATTTCTAGGCAACCTGCAAGCAAATGGCATGCACGCTAGGTAGTCCAAAGATTTCAAGGACAGTTCATTTAATCTAATGATGGACAACCTATACCTGTATTTATTTAGAATATCTGCTGGAATCAAGAAGTTAACATTGTCATTTCCAAAACTCAATGGCTACTGTCCTATATTTGAGAAACGTTGATAACTCGTGTTGAATATTTGAAAGTCAAAGTTAGAGAATTTATTTTAGGAAAGTATTTTTATTAATAAAAGGGGAGATCGATTGTAATATTCTCTTATGATTTTGTTTCCTTATTTTTAGGAAAGAATTATTTTTATATGATTCTTTTTCTTAAGTTTTATTAAAGAATTAAGCTAGTTTGTTATCAGACACTTTTTTAGTGTGTGTGTATGTAAATGTAGTAACTTTTTTTAATAAGAAGAATAATCAATTAAGAAATTTTTATGGTATCATAGCTAGTTCTCTGAATCCTAATCCCTTAGGGCCGTCTCTTCTCTGTTTCACAGGCCGATTCTCTGTGATCAGTATTCGTCCTGGCCTCCTATTTCTCCAGCAACGTTATTCATTCATCTTCCTCATCTTTTTCTTCACAATACGAATGACCTCATTACAAACATTCGATATCACGACACCAGAATCAGGAAGCAATTCAGAAATTCTAAACCTTGGTGGTAGTGATTCTTCTTCTATTCTCATCACAGGACAAATTAAATGACCATAATTATTTGCAGTGGGCATAATCTATGTTGCTATTTATTTGTGGTAAGGGAAATGGTGAGTATCTCACGGGAGTAACAACCATGCCACAAACTACAAATTCGGGTTTTAGAAAATTGAAGATTAAAAAAAAATAGTATAACTTCTGCCAAGGAGAGCAGTCTGTTACTCAATATTACAATACACTCATATAGTATTGACAATAACTTAACTTATTCGAAACTCACTCATGGACATGTTCAGAAGATGCAGTAATGTACAAGTAGATTGTGGAATAAAAAAGGATGTCAAGTTTTTCTTATGGCTTAACAGGAAGTTGGATGATGTTCGAGGTATCATGGGCACTAAACTACTGGCCAATCTTAAGGAGGCTTTGTTAGAGATTAAGGGTGCGTTTGTTACAGCTGCAGCTTTCGGTAAAGCAGGTTATGAAGTTGTTGTACAGAAAGTTGCTTTTTTAAATTGCTGTATAGAAAACAGTGCATCTTGTTTGGTCAGTATAACTGTCAAGTTGCTGTGCTGTAGCTATATATGAATAAATTACCTTTATACCCTCATATGTATTAAGATGAATAAATTTTATTCAAATATAATTTCTTTTCAACATTTTATAATACCAAACTAACACTTCTGTATTAAAATTAAATTATTTTATGGAATATTATATATATATATATATACTATAAATTTTTATTGACATTCATCTTATCATACTTCAAAAATATATATTTTTTTAAAATTTTAGACTTTCTAATATTATTTTATACTAAAAAATTCTCTCGTCATAATACAAATATGTTCTGATTTATATTTTAAAAAATATATATCAACAAATCCCTTGAAGATAATTTTTAGTTTATTCCAGAAAGATAATAGATCTCAATATCAGAAATGATAAGAACAATCAGTAAAAAATTTGCATAATTGAATTTGCAAACAATTATGCTAAGCTAAACACTCATTTGTATAAAAAAAACTTACAACTCAACAAATTTCGTTGCTCTGCAGGATAATCAGATAATCATTTTTAGTAAAAAAAAATAGTTCATTCCATGTCCTTTTATCATTTGTTATTGCTAGAAAAAACAAAACATAAGCTAATTAATAAGTGAAATGTAAGCCCTCCAACAAAGTCAATAAACTGCAATACTTTTTCCCTTTCTTACTTTCTATAGAAAATGACTCCTCAACAGATTCTAAAGACGCCTAAAGTGAGAAAAAAATCAACAAAAGATTCACAAAGTTAATCAAATAAAACTTAACATACTTTCAAACATAAAAAACTTTTTAATTCATCTCATCCATCAATGCATCCGTGATTTTCTCTCGTAAATGGACCATCTCCTCTGCTCCTTCACCATCTCGTACCTCTTTATTAAAACCATTCCCTTCAGTCTCTACTACTGATTGCCCAATTCTATACTCATATGCCTCCTCCGGTATATATGTTCCATCCGCATCACATATATTAAATTCAGGGTCTTTCCGACTGGGATGTCGACGTATGTAATTATGCAATGCCATTTTTGTTATCACTATTTTTATTTGTTTTTTGAATGAATATGCAGGCATATCTCGTAGTATGACCAACTTCTTCTCCCAAACACCAAATGATCTCTTAATTACACCTTTTAAGGAAGAGTACCACTTGTTAAAAGTTTCTTGCCTCCCACGTACTAATTGGCTTCCTCTTTCAAAATCAGGTATATGATATTTTGTATCTGGAAATGGCTTTAAAAATCCCCGTTGCATCGGATAACCAGCATCGACAACATAATATTTTCCTGTTATAAAGTTATTGTAATTTAGTATACGCTTTACTAGTACAAACGTTACAACTATATTGAACGTAGGAGGTGGCATGGAAAAGTTATAGTGTTTATTACGAGTAGAAAATTTAAAAAAACGACTGTCATGTGCACTTCCTTCCCATCCTACCATGAGAAAAGTAAAGCACATGTTGAAGTCGCACACAGCCATAACATTTTGTGTCGCTGATCCACATCTTCCTATATAAGCCGCTTTCTCAACATTTGAAACACGAGCATCCACATGTGTTCCATCGATAGCTCCAATACAGTCCTATTTAAGAAGCGATGATTAGATATTATTTATATTAAAAAAATCATAAAAATATGATAATAAAAAAAATTACCTTAAAATACGGCATATATCGATTATCATACAAAATATTCCGTGGGATATCACAAAATTTTGGATCTATAGGCTTGATCACAAAACATGATAATTTTACCAAAGCCTCCAATCCAATAGAAAAATACCTACTTACTGTCTCGGTTGAGTGTTGAAACCGCTCACATGTAGACCTTATTGATTCATTATGCGATAAAATATATAAAGTCATCACAAGAATTTCTCTGCTTGTTGTCCTTGATGATCCATGTAAATCATGAACACATTCCAATTCCTTCAATAGATCTAAAAAAATTGCTTGAGACATACAAAACATATTATGAAACCTCGTTGGATGACCTTGTAGCAGCTCTCCAATCCATTTGTCTCCTCTGTATGACGATATCATGCACGGTGTCTTGCAAATATATGTTTCATAATACTTATTTATAAAACATATTGCTGCAAGTATAGTCTTTTTAATATTTGCAATATCGGCTGACTCATTTCTATTCTCATTACATTCAATTCCTGCATACAGTTTGCAATAAGTATTAATATCTTATTTATATAAACACCTCATATGCTAACAAAATTTACAACCACCAGAAAGTCTACATCAGACTATCTTCAGTATAATAATAAAAAAATTTGCACAAACCTTACTCAAATAACATGCTACTTAGAAATAAAAAACATGTTAGGCTAACTAATTTTTAAAAAGTGATCAAAATTAAGGTAAATTTAATATATACTAACATTAAAGCAACAATTCAAGAAGATAATACTTTACTGTAGCATTTCTACATTCAAATAATTTGAAATGTTCGCTCTACTGAAACATTTCTACATTCAAACAATTATTAATAATTGGATCATGAGCATAACAACAAACTTCCCGTAAATCTCAACAAGAAAAGCAGATCTCCAATCCGATGCATGAAGAAGCACATCAAAACCAATACTACATGAATGTTTTTGTAGTACTGCCAGAAAATGAAAATAATGGAGAAAATATATATGCAACTGAGGCACTGAAGGTGCATTCTGTTACTAAGCTTCAAATCTACTCAAGGTCACTGACTTTAGATTTATGTGTGAATTTGCCAGATAAGAAGAAGAAAAGGTCTTTCATGCTAATAAATGAAATTGAAACAATAATTTAAATATACACCGCAATCTGCTCTTATATGTCAACGAAAACCCAATAAAGGAAAGCCCACGTTTAATTGTAGAAATGAAATCAAAACCTAATTTTTTTTAGAAGTGCAAGGAAGGTGAGAGTAGTTTACCTCGGAAGAATACTAGGATAAGATCGTGAATTTGCTGTAGAAAATAGTGCAGAGAAAGTTTGCTTCCAGGGGTCTCGAGCGTGGTGAGAAGAGTCAGGAGTGGAGAAATGTGCGAGTGGTGATATCGCGGAACTTTGCGAGAAGAGAATGGGGGTAGTTCGCAGAGTAAGGGCATTAAAGTATTTCTCATAGCCACAAACAGCGGGAAGCAGCCCAAACGCGGGAGTTTTCCGCCGGATGTGAAAAGCAACCGCATGACTCAAAAATTTCGAGAACGGAGGTAGAACGTGTACTCCCAAACCACCTCTAGGTTACGTTTCATACAGTGCAGCAGGGAAACATCCATCTCAAACGAAGCCTAAGAGTAAAGAAAGTAGAAAGAAAGTGATTAAGAGATCTAAGGAACAACCCACATCAACGTTTGATGCATCTGCCCTTATTGTCCGATCATATAACAGTAATGAGATAGATCGTCAGAAACGGGAAAGACCTTGGTGTTCTTAATGTAAGAAACCAGGCCATTACAAGGAGACTTGTTGAACGCGCCATGAAAAACCAGCTGAATGGAAACCAAGGACAATATTTGGTAGAGATAACAAAGCACATGTGGCTTCCAACTCTGAGTGTGCTCCTGTTCCTGAGTCTAGCCCATTTAGAAAAGAGCAGATAGATTTGTTGCAGAAACGTTTTAGTCAAGTTGGCAATGGTATCATTATTGGGACACGTTTGGTTGCTCAAACAAATCACATATTGACTTCACTACTAATAGAGGAGAAATGAGGCCGTAAATAGTCAACGCCATAGCAAATTTTATCCTAGAGCTAATAAGTGCATTTTTTATGGTACTCTCCAACTCAAATAAGGGTATAAATATTATTCTCCAACCAAAAAAAGATTTTACACCTCTATGGATGTCTCTTTCTTTGAACGTTTGTTCTTCTATCCCAAATCTCATATTCAGTGGTAGAGTATGAATGAACATCAAGTTTGAGAGTTTTTTCTTGAGTTTATGTCCTTTGTCCACTTAGAGTAATCAAGTTCTTCTCAATCCGTGCTTGTGCCCAAAGACAACATACAAGACCTGTCTACATCTATGCCTGTTCAATCATCTGTTCAGCTCACAAATGTTTCTTCTCATGTGCCCGTTCAATCTATGGCTCCATAACTTGCTAATGAGAATTTTCAAGTCTACATCAGGAGGAGCAAAAGATGGGAGCTAGAGCATGGATCACAACCAACATGTGTCCAATATATTAACTCAATTTCAAGTTCTCTTGAAGAAAACATAGGTACGGATAAGGCTGGAGATGTGCAAACTCCCAAAATTGATGACTCTACCATGCCAATTGCATTGAGGAAGGGTGTTAGGAGATGTATGAGTCATCCAATTTGGAATTATGTTACTTATGAAATGCTATCATCTTATAGAGCATTTGCTACTTCTATTAATGATATTCAGGTTCCTAGCACAATGCAAGAGGCATTATAAAATTCAGGGAGGAAGAAAGCAAATACAAAATGAGATTGATGCACCTGAGAAGAGTGGAACATGAACTATTACTAATTTGATAGTTGGGAAAAGGCCCGTGGGGTGTAAATGGATTTACATTATAAAGTATAAAGCATATGGATTAGTTGAGAGATTCAAGGCTCGGTTGGTAGCTAGAGGATGTACACAATTCTATGGTATAGACTATCAAGAAACTCTTACTACTGTCGCAAAGATTAACAGTGTCAAAATTCTTTTCTTAGTGGCTGTCAACCAGGATTGGTACTTTGCAACAACTGGACATAAAAAAACCTTTCTAAATGGTGACCATGAAGAGGAAGTCTACATGGAAATCTCACTTATTTTTGAAAAATTTATGACAAAGAATGAGGTTTGCAAATTCAAGAAGTCCTTGTATGACCTTAAATAATCTCCTTGAGCCTAGTTTGACATATTCACAAAGGCTGCTTTGAAGCTAGGCTACATACATGGTCAAGTTGATCATACTTGGTTTGTCAAAAAATCTCATGCTAGGAAAATTGTTTTATTGATAGTCTATGTCAATGATATTATTCTATCTGGAAATTATGTGGAGAAATTATAGAATAATAAGTATTTGTCAAAAGAGTTTGAAGTTAAAGATCTTGGAAATCTTAAATATTTTCTTGGAATGGAAGTGGTTTGATCAAGAAAGAGCATTTCTGAAAGGGAATATATTCTAGATCTTCTTAAGGAGGTCGATATACTTGAATGCAAACCTGTTGGTACTCCTATGGACATCAAAAGAAACTTAGCACCGAGAAAGTGCATCTATAATAGTGGGACATATCAAAAACTTGTTGGGCGTCTAATTTATCGTTCACACACTCTACCATATATTGATTTTGTAATGAGTGTTGTAAGTCAATTTATGCACAATCCTACAAAGTTGCACATGGAAGTAGTCTACGGGGTTCTTAGATACTTGAAGATGACACGAGAGCAGAAAGATAGAGAACCGTGACACTTAAGTGTATTAAGATGCAGATTGGGTAGGAAACATCATTGATAGACGGTCAACTTCTAAGTACTTCTCTTTTTATGGGTTAATTTTGTTACTTGGAGTAAGAAGCAATTAGTGGTAGCCAGAAGTAGTGCAAAGGCTAAGTACAGAGCACTGACACAAGGAATTTGTGAAGGAATTTGGATAAAAAAGGTTTTTTTAGCATTATTTAAAATTGTGCAATACGAGGCAAATCCTCAACGCAATCAATGCCCTCAACGCAATCAATGCCAGTGAAAAATGCATCAAGGCTTACGCATCAAACTTTTTTTATGAGGCTTGCGCCTCAGCTTGGCTAAGGCTCGCCTTGAGGTACGCCACACCTCGTTGATGTGAGGTTTGTCTCACCCTATTTATATATATTTATTAAAACTTACCTAATTCCTAAACTAAAGCCCCAAACAAATCACGCTTTAATGCACCCCAAGCTACCATAACTTCCTCTCGATTGCCTTAAACTCCTGTCCTCCATATTCTCCATAGTTTCCACCGTCGTAGCCACTACCAGGGATCACTTGAAACCCGCACACCACCACCACCTTCTCTAAAATTTTAAAAGTATTAATATCATCTTTATGTTAATGAAAAATATTTATGAAAGAGGAAGATGACTCAAATAAATGAATAATAAGTAAATTGGGAGGCATTGAACTCCATATGATGAGACAGAGGAGAGACCAATTTGTTATGATGACGACTCAAATAAAAACTCCCTCAGTGATGACAGTGTAGATAATTTTTATGTTTTTTGTCAACTATTTTATTTTTCTTTAAGAATTAAATGTGGATGAGTAGAGAACTGAGAAAGAAGAAATTTCGAGTTGAACTTAATATTATATGAAACTAAAGCCCCAAACAAATCACGCTTTAATGCACCCCAAGCTACCACAACTTCCTCTCGATTGCCTTAAACTCCTGTCCTCCATTTTCTCCATAGTTTCCACCGTCGTAGCCACTACCAGGGATCACTTGAAACCCGCACACCACCACCACCTTCTCTAAAATTTTAAAAGTATTAATATCATCTTTATGTTAATGAAAAATATTTATGAAAGAGGAAGATGACTCAAATAAATGAAGAATAATTAAATTGGGAGGCATTGAAATCCATATGATGAGACAGAGGAGAGACCAATTTGTTATGATGACGACTCAAATAAAAACTCCCTCAGTGATGACATTATAGATAATTTTTATGTTTTTGTCAACTATTTTATTTTTCTTTAAGAATTAAATGTGGATGAGTAGAGAACTGAGAAAGAAGAAATTTTGAGTTGAACTTAATATTATATGGTACTTTTATGTTATTCTTATATTATTTTTCTTTTGTAATATTTGGATTTCAATTTTATTTCATGCAATTTACTACTTACCATTTTACATTTTGTGCAATTTTTTATTTCATACGTATGCTAATTTGTTGGGATTGTTGTGTGATAATAAAGGTCCTCTCAAACCTAAGGGAAAATTCTGTAAGACGGTAGTGAGATCTGCAATGCTTTATGGTGCATAATGTTGGTCATTAAAAGAGAAGCATAATATTAAGTTAAGTGTTGCAGAGATGAGGATGCTCAGGTGGATGAGTGACTTTACTCTTAAAGACAAAATACATAATGAGCATATACGTGAAAAGGTTAGAGTTGCTCCAATGGAAGATAAAATTAGAGAGGGTCACCTTAGATGGTTTGGTCACATAAAACGGCGGCCTTCCGATGACCCAATTAGGAAAGTTAATGCATTATATTTGACTTATGTTAAGAAAGGTAGTGGTATACCTAAAAAGACTTGGTTGGAAAATATTTAAAATGACCTTTTTTTTAGATTTAGAAGAGAATCTGACTCTTAACAGGACACAATGGATAAAACGGATTCATGTAGACAACCCCACCATACTTGTCAGTGGCACAAAATGACACGGCGCACATGTTTAAGTTGGCGTGTACAATTTGAATTTTAGGAATTTTTTAATATAATTATAAGTAGTTTTTATTATTTATATATTTTTAATTTCTAAAATAATATAATAATTAATTTTAAAATTATTTGATATGATTAAAATAGTTTAGTTAGTCTTTATTAGACTTTATTTAGACTTTATTTTATTAGAAATTTTGGACAAACTTGAAGCTCACTTTAATCTTTTGAACTTTGGACCATACAAACATATTCAACCAAGCCTCACCCAATTTGATTGATATTCTAAAATAGGATCCACAAAAATAATTTATAATTCCTTTTTTATTTTGTGCCGTATTCAAAATGGGTTCCGCTGCACCGTGCATTCTACGTCATGGCTCCATGAGAAACTCTGCGCCGTGCTGCGCCATTTGTCGTTGACAAGTATGAAATGGCTACAAATGAACCGTCAAAAACCATCCTCAATCTATAGAGTAAATATTTTCTATGTTTAACTTGGAGGTGATATTTTGTAACACATCAGGCTTCATAGTCCTTTAATTAAGATGTCAACCAACTACTTATGTTGATAAATTTTTATGTGTTTGATTTGGTCATGTTGGACTATGTTGCATGGGATGTCAATAGTTGATTTGTTAGTTTAACTTTATATTACATTTGCATATTCTTCCATCATTTAAGATGATTTTAATCCACGAGTCATAGATTCTTTGGGGCATTGCCAAAAATTCAGCTTCAGCACTCAATATGGTGACTAATGATTGCTTAAATAAGATTTTCTATCTATGAGGGATCCTGCCAAATCAAAACTTGTGTATGCTTTTAAGATGAATATTTTATTTCTCTTAAATAAGATTTCTTTTCCCTAACTTCTTTTGAGGTATTAAGAATTGTACATGCGATTTGTGAATGCAATTCTTTAGGATATGCATGAATTGACATAAAATACTTATGACATATGCATTGTTTGGTCTTGCGTGGGAATATAGATAAACTTCTCGATCAATCTTTAATACCTCCCATTTTCAGCTTCTGAGTTGTCGCTTGCCTCTCCACTTTTATAGCAATAATCAATAAGAACTTAAGAGTTTGCATCTCATTACACATGCTTCATTTAGTAGATTCCGAATGCGTTTTTTATTGGGAAATGAATATCCCAGCCTTTGAGCAGACTTCTCAATTCCAATGAATTTTTTTAACTTTATTTTTCTAGTATTTTACTTTGAATTCTCAGATTTTTGTTTTTTCATATTCCTTCTTCGAGATCATTATATATTATAATCATATCATCCACATATATTCTGAGAACAATGATTTTGACTTGGATTATTTTATGAATATAGTGTGAACTATAAAGCTTAATTGAAGCGCATCCATTACATGACTTTGGTGAACCTCTCAAACCCTGTTATGGGGAACGTATGAGCCCACAAAGTGCTTTTGTAAACCATCACATGTGGATAATACTAAAATCTTGATTAAAACCTGGTCAGTAGGCTTCATCTTTTAATTTGTTTTGTAGGAATACATTTTTTACATTTAACTGTTGTTAAAACCAACAGAGGTTGGCAACAAATGATATAAGTATCGGAATAAACCTAAGCTTTGCAAGTGATGCAAAAGTTTCTCCACAACCAACTCTAGGTTTAAACAAAGCACTTTACAACAAGTCAAGCTTTATAGCATTTGAGGGTACCATTTGCATTGTATTTGCAATGTATATATCTAGCTAATTTCTTTCCTTTTGGCAATTCTACGACTTTCCAAGTTTGATATTCCTTTTTCTCACTCATTTCTTCAATCATAGTTTTTTTTTTTCATGCTTTATTCTCATTTGCTTTTGGGAGAGTTATTGAAATCTTAATATTATTTATTTCAATGAAAAAGGATTTATGGGTGGAGGAAATATTGAAAATAAAGATAAAATTAGTTATTGAATGTTGGGTGCACATGCGTGTTCCCTTTCTTAAAGCAATAAGAAGGTTGTTATCATGGTGGATTTGATTTTCAAGGTTAGAAACCATACACTCACTGCATGGTGATTGATCTTACATAGATTCAAATGGTTAAGCATGCTTTGGTTCAATGTTGGACTCCTTGATCAAACATATAATTTATTGAAATTGTTGTCCGAGGATGCCACTTCTACCTTTAGAGAAGTAACAAGATTATTTGGGGCTGTATGGGTTAGTTGGACAGTTGTGAGATTAGATTTGAGTGAATTAAAGTTATAAAGGCTTGCTTTGAAGACAACCTTGTTGGCATAAAAGCCTTAATTTTTAGCATAGATAGCATCCCATGAGGTGAAGAATGTTTTGGGATTGGAATGATAACACTTCTACCCCTTTTGAGTAGAGGATTATTCGATGATGATGCATTTTAGGGTTCTGGGATCAAGTTTTAGTGTTTTGATTGTATTGATTGATATAGGCAACACTCCCAAAGGTTCTTAATGAAAGCAGTGAGTGTTTTATGTCAGGGAAAAATTAGGTGAATGTTTTAATAAGTGATTAGCTTTGTAAAAATCAACTTGGAAGGGGATTATTAGCCACCAATAAATTTTTGAACATTCCTCTTTAATAGTAGAGCTCTAGTGTTGTCAAGGACATGATTTTTCTTTCTAAGACCTCATTTTATTGTGGAATGTCAATACAAGATGATTCATGGATGATACCTTTCACGGATATAATACTTTATCAAAATATTCATTTCCATAATTATACATATTGCTTTTATTATTAGTGTCAAATTAGTTAAGGATCATTTTATGAAATAAGAGGAAGATTGTAGTCATATCAAATTTATTTTTAACAAGAAAAAGTCAGGTTATATGTGAACAATCGTCTATAAAAGTAACAAACCATTTGGTCCCATGAATCTTAGTTAGACAGATGGTCACCATACATCAATGTGGATTAGGGATAAAAACATTGAGATTTTTGACTAAAAATGTATGGTACTCTATGGTGCTTAGCCAATTGACACATCTCACACAGGAACTCTTTAACATTTATTTTACTGAATAATGTAGAAAACATAGATTGTATTAAACTAAAAGATGGATGACCCATCTAAGCATAGAGTCAAAATTGTGCCCTTCTTGTATTCAAAATTTCAGATGAATTAGACTGAGGTATGTAAATATTATATATCATTCATCTTCCTCGTGTTTTGATCCTATAAATAATGAGTAGAAAAAAATTGCAATGCAAGTTAGGTTCGATATTTGTTATTGAATATATAATAGTTTCAATATGTAGATAATATTACAGAGGAAGAAAATGTGTAAGTTTTATAGATCTCTTCTTCTGTAATAGCAACTAAGATCTATCAGCTATGTTTATTTTTTGGTTGACTTGGAAGTATATATAAAAAGATAATTTTGTTGAAGAGTTGATCAAGACGTGTGTTGCTCCAAAATTCATAATACATATTTTGTTTAAACTACTTACAAAAGCACGTAAGAGGTACGAGTGAAATACTCATCTTATTGAGCTATAGAGCACATACCCATTTATTTATAAAACAGTTTCAGAGTTTATCTTTTTCTTCTTTCTTTAGTCCTTCCACAACTACGACAATTCTTTCTGCAATATTAGTAGCCTTGGTTTGATATGTACATAGTAATTTTGCTATGGAAGCATTTTATTTTTGTATGTAGGCTTTCCTTGGAGTTTCCAGCATGTCTTTTATATGCCCTTCCTTTTTACAATAATTACAAAGCCTCCTTTCTCGATTTGTGGAATATGATAGGCTCAATTTGGGCTATACGGCTCAGTCCTGCTTGGGTCTGGAGTAGAGCAAGTGACCAGGACAGTAGTCTCACCAGCATGTGTGTTTCTAACATAACACCACATCTCCCTTCTTACTTCTAATAACAGAGAAAACTTCATTTAGGTTAGGGAGGAAGTTTTTTCTGAGTATTTGGACATATACTTGATCAATATTCAGCATTTAGGACAACTAGGACTTCATAAGTTATTTCCCCTTCTACAAAATTTTGTAGCATTGCAGTAGTTTCTCACAACATCTCATTTGGATATGCTAGTAATAAACAAGTTCAAACAATAGATATTTCATTTTGTTAGAATATTTAGTAATTGAAAGAGTGCCTTGGTGGTGTGAATTTGTCTTAATTTCATGAAGTGAAATGGCGTCAAGCACCTTGAAATATACTTTGCTTCAATATGTCCCAGATATCTTTAATTTTGGTTAAGAATATTTAGATCCCAGACTTCTAGTATAATCATTAAACTCCATAGCTAGGACATAATTGAGAACAATTCTACATCCCATGCGGCAAACCAGAGATCATCTTCACTCAGCATAGGTTTAATAAAGTAGTCTAACTTTCTTCATCCTTTGAAGAAGCTTTTCACAGTTTAAGACCAAATAAGGGTATTTCTTCCACTTAGTTTAAATAAGAATTGAAGGTCTTTTAGGGGTGTAGGGGTGTCAATAAATAACTCGACCTGTCAACCTGACTCGAAAAATTTAGGTTTGAGTTGACTCGTTTAATAAATGGACGGAGTTCGAGCTATGCATTCTAACCCATTTATTAAACGGGCCGGGTTCGGATTTACCTATCAACCCAATTTTAATATGAAATAGAACCATTTATTTTTTTTTTTAAATTTTTTTGTTGGTATAATCTTCTCATTTTTTATTAATTAACCTACAATGTATGAGTAACAAGTTAATAAAATTATTTTTTTAATTCAAATGGGTTATCGAGTCAGATTTGGGTTGCTAGCAGGTCAAATTCGGGTCAACTTTTTTGACTTATTTATTAAACAGGACGGGGTCGATTTGACTTGATTCAAGTTGGGCCAATTTTGGGTTAGATCCTAATCAGAGCCATTGACCTATTTTGACACCCCTAGGCTTTTTGTACTTACCAAAACATGTTTGATTAAAACCACTTGATAGGTTAACGGCTTCTGATCTTAAAAATATCTTTAAAAAATTTCCTCTATTGGTGTTTGATGTTTGAGGGAAGTCGTTGGTGTTGTGACACTTTTTCGGTGGGGATACTAGGTAGAAGTTTGTGATAGAGTTTAGCTGAGGTAGGGGCTCACGAGGTGGAAGTTCTTGTTGGGGTGTTGGTTGCGATGAAATCGGCAATGAATGTTGGCCGCAATTTTCCTTGAGCTAGTCGCTGGCAACTTTTGTACAGGAAATTGATGAAAGATAGAATGCTAGAAGGAAGACAGTAGGGAATGCTCAACTCTTAAGAACCTATTTTGTTAGAGCTCTGATATCATGAAGATAAGAGGAAATGATTTTGCTTTTGTGTGGTTTCATTGAGGATTTCACACTCTTCTTTATACGACAGAATCCTAGAGTATGTTTTAGACAATTATACCATGAACATTGCTAATTAGATAGTGATTACATGACAATATACCTAAGATATAATATACAAGTATTTAACCATATTTTTATATCTATGCCTATCGAAATAAAAGGAAGATAATTTGAAGCTTACGAGCATGTTCATCACACCAAAACTTAATAGAGATTTCTCCTCAAGGACAATGGATTGCTCCTGGGAACACCAGCTTGTAATCCCACAAATTGCCAATCTAGCTCTAGAGATTGAACAACCAAGAAGAGGAGCAACTATTATGATGCAATGTATGTAAATAATGCAAAATAACTTATGGTTTTCCAAATCACTAAATAAGCCAACAACTTGATTTCTTTATATATAAATAATAAATTAGAACACAAATGATAATACAATAACAAAATAAATTAGACGACATCAATGAGAAATGTGAACAATAAAAAAATAAATGAGCAATTACAATTTAACTTCCACAAATAAATTCCTTATTGTGCCAAAAATGAACGAAATCAAGAACATTAGCAAAGTAATAATAAATTATGTAGAGGGAATAAAATCATGGAACAAAAGTAGCAACATATGAAAGATCAGGTATCACGCCAATATAAGGAGATAATTTCACCCATAATTAGAAAGTCTCGTAACATAATAAAAAGAAGAAAAAAATAAATTGAATAGATGCAAAGAAAACAAACCCGGCTCTTTCGGTCCCACTTCGCATCATCTCCACAAACGACGCTTTGCTTCGCACAGTAACTTCCCTCACGACATAAAACTACGGGAGTTCATTCGCTCTGATCATTCGAAAACAACTTACACTTCCTTCGTCACCCCTCCGACTCTTTTCTTCATTGCTAACTTCCACAAATAAATTCCTTATTGTGCCAAAAATGAACGAAATCAAGAACATTAGCAAAGTAATAATAAATTATGTAGAGGGAATAAAATCATGGAACAAAAGTAGCAACATATGAAAGATTAAGTATCACGCCATTATAAGGAGATAATTTCTCCCATAATTAGAAAGTCTGGTAACATAACAAAAAGAAGAAAAAATAAATTGAATAGATGCAAAGCAAACAAACCCGGCTCTGTCGGTCCCACTTCGCATCATCTCCACAAACGACGCTTTGCTTCGCACAGTAACTTCCCTCACGACATAAAACTACGGGAGTTCATTCGCTCTGATCATTCGAAAACAACTTACACTTCCTTCGTCACCCCTCAGACTCTTTTCTTCATTGCGGCTCGGTTTTGTTGCTTCGCAAGAGGCGAAGAAATTGCACCATTGCTTCTTAGGCTCCCTCGTCACTGTTTGGCTTCGCCACTTCGCAGGAAGCAGAGATCGCACGAGTCGCTCTCGCCTCCTGGTTTCGTTGCTTCGCGGGAGTGGAGAGACTGCACCTGTCGCTTCCTCGGCTCCTTTTTGCCATTCGACTTCGCTCTTCAACTCCATCATTACTGTTCGACTTCGGCTCCCTCCTTGTTGTCCGACTTCGTTTCTTCACATGAGGGTAAAGATTGCACGCATAGCTTCTTCGGCTCCCTTCTTACTGTTCGGCTTTGTTGCTTTGTAGGAGGTATAAGATTACACAAGTCGTTTCTTCGGCTCTTTTGTGGTTGTTTACCTATCCTCCTTCGATGATTAACCTAGCCGAATTGGACCATGCCTGAGCCAACTTTACTCAAAATTTTTTATTATGTATATTGTAAAATATAATATTATATATAAATCATAATATATTATTATTTATAGAATATTATATATCTAAAAAAAGAAAGGAATGAATTAAAAAAGGGGGGGGGAAGAATGAGACTATCAAACAAGTCTCAAAGACCTGTACCGTCGACTTTATGTCCGGTCAGGAATGTTCAAATCGAAGACCCGCGCCATCGATCTTAGATTTGGGCGGATGGTTTCACAATTCGAAGACCCGCGTCGTGATCTTAGATCCGGGCGGATGATTTTAATTCGAAGACCCCACGTAGTCAATCTTAGATCCTGGTGGGATGATTTTAATTTGAAGACCCTACGCCGTTGACCTTAGGTCCGGGTAGGAAGAAATTTGCGCAAATGCCGTCCCGATTTCTCCCTCGGTGGGGAGGAAATGTCTGGAGGATGCCGAAATTTTCTCGAAAATATTAGACTCGTACAAATTGGAGAGCATTCAATTGAATAAGCAAATGATAATTTAAAAATTTTTAGTTAAATTTAATTGATCATTTAACATAAGCCTATTACTAAAATTTTTGATAAGAATAAGGGGGGGGGGAGCATATTCTTCCATTACGTTTATCCTACTCATTTTTCTCTCAAATGTCATCCCGCATGAATGAGAACTGCTTGGATGTTATCATTTCATTCCGAACACTATTTTGATAAGCCTTGAACATCTTTAAACGAGTGTGTTTCGAATGTCTCTAAATGAGATTTTTCTTTAAGAGATTCTAACACAAGTAATATTGAATGAAATACTTTGAATTGTAGTGGCATTTTAAATGCTATTCCTCTTGAAATGTTAGAAATCTCTAACTATCAAAACATTACCTCTTTTTCTGTAGCTATTGAAATAGAAAGACTTGCAATAAATCATTTCATCTCCTCTATCAACTTAGAGTTGATTTTTTATCACTCTTAGTTTGAGACAAAATGAATAGCATTTTTAATCCAAGAGTCTTAAAATATAAGAGCATTTTAAATTATAGAGTTCTAAATATGAAAATCATAGAGTTTTAAATATAAAAGCATTTTAAATGAAAACTTTAAGTCTAAGAGTTTTAAAAATCCGAAAGTTTTAAAATTGAGATTATTACAATTAACTAGAAATTTTGATTTTTTGTTAGTTGATTAGTTAAATTAATTTTGAAGGAAAATACAAAAAAGAAAATATTGTTCCCACTAATCATATATGTACATTCAATTCTCAACATAGCTTTGAATTCTCCCAAATAATGTTCAATAAAATGCTGCTCTCCAAATCCTCAATAACTCTCCAATGCAACTCTACAAACTCTCCAGTGTGCTTGGACAAAGCTCCAAAGTAGCATGAGCCCTACAACAAATAAAATTAAATTCATTAAACATCACAATTAAATAGATATCAAATTAAATGCTAAAATAAAAAAGGAGCATATTACTGGTAAAAACTACTAGCACACATGTATTAAAAAGAAGCTACTAGTAAGTAGAAAAACAGTATAGTAAAAACACTACTGTAAGAAAGTATTGAAAAATAAACTAATGTCAAATCTCTCAAAACACTGGTGTCAACTTAACTAACACATAATCAAACTCAAAACTTTTGGGCAGCCTTGTTTATAAGAACTTGGTTGTAAAACTCATTACCTGACAACTTTTAAAGAAAAGCAGTAAGTTCGACCTTAGAGGAGAGTTTTAGGTAAAATTGACATAACTCCTGACCCCCAATTAAAGCACCGGCCACTTTTAATAGAAATCGTAAGTCCTATCTCTGAGAGAAATGTTTAGGTGATAACAAAAATCTTGACCCCTAACCCGGGCAGCCTTTTTTTATAAGAATTAGGTTATAAGACCCATCCCCTGACAACTTCTAATAGAAGCCATAAGTTAGACCTATGCGGGAAATGATTATGTGATAATACAACCCTAGACCTCTCACTTGGGCATCCTAGTCTATGGAGCTTGGTTTTAAGACCCATCACTTGGGCCACTTAGCTTCCCGGGCTAGGTCGTAAGACCCATCATGAGGCAACTTCTAAAGAAGCATTAAGACCTATCTAATTAAAAATCTTTAGGCTACGTTTAGTAAAATCACGAGTTTCGACCCAAATCTAATCTCATGAACATCTATTGCTCAAAAAATCAATGCAAAAGCCTCAAGAGAGAATTTCATATTTAAACTATGCTTTGTAATATAGTCATTTATGATACTAATTTCATGTCGAAAGCATGTATTATTTCTATCATAAGATCTACAAAACAAACACATTTCATGGGCATCATAGTCTATAAGAGTAGGTTGTAAGACCCGTCAACGGGCAACTTCTAAGAGAAGTAATAAGCCCCATATTTTAGAAAAATTATTAGATAAATTGCAATGAACCTAAAATCCAAACAATTAAATTTAAACTAATGTGCATCTTAGTCTAATGGATTAAACTGTAAGATCCGCTTTTCAGGATACTTCCTAAGGGAACCCATAAGTCATACCCAAATAATTAAAACCTCCAATCAGCCTCGGTGTAGAGTTAGGCTGTAAGATCCATCCTCGAGCAACTCATAAATAGAGTAGTAAACCCCATTTCAAATCAAATGCCTGGGTTACTTTCTACGAAACTTGTAAATCCCAACCTAAATTTAAAACCCTGGGCTACTTCCTAAGGAAGTCATAAGTCCCATTCCAATCCAAACTCCTGGGTTATTTCTTAATGAAGTAATAAATCCCAAACTAGACCAATTTCTGGGTATTCTAATAGATATAAACCCCAAAACACCTAATAAAATTAAAACACACATCCAACCACTTCAGTCTACTTGGGATCCCTGAGAGGAGACAACACATGGCTGCTAATCAGATTCCCTGGACACAACAGTCAATGATTGTTAGTGTTGGTAGACTTAAATCTACGGTATACCCGGGACGACAGAATCATGTTATCTTGATCGGATTTACACCTCCATTTTTCCCACCATTGAGACTAAAAATATCAAAAATTTATTCATCCTTAATCGAGAGTCCTCTATTACATGTTAAGAGAGGTAATTAACTATGAGTGCTTGCGCTCATAGGAAGTAAGGATCCCATTAAACCCTGACATTACTCTCAGGAAAAATCTGGTTAACTACAATCCGACTTAAGGGAAATGGAATCCTACAGCTTCAAAGCGGGATTCATGCATTCATGCCTTTTTTCTTGAGCCAACAAAGTCATACATGCACTTCTAATGAATCATCCATCCAACTTGCATGTGCAAAATTGAAAACAGAAAGGAAAAAAAATTATTCAAGTGAATTTCATAAATTACATGTCTCAAAACATCTATATATAGATTCCTCATCCCTAATATAGACATGGTTTAACATAAAATCAACCCATGTCAAGTTTAAGTTTTTCCCAAAATTTAAAATCCCATGAGGCTTTTCCATATGCCAATTGTGGATGCCACAAGAATAGGATTAACACCCATATGACAACCACTAGTGCCTCTTGATATCATAAAAAGCTATACTAGCCAGAGCAACAACAACAACAACAACAACATCAAGCCTTTATCCCACTACGTGGGGTCGGCTACATGAATCCTTTTTCTCCATTGTGTCCTATTAAAAGCCAAATTCTCGTTTAAATCTAATAAAGAAAGGTCATTCCTAATATTTTCTAACCAAGTCTTTTTAGGTCTACCCCTACCTTTCTGAACACAAGTCAAATCTAATACCTCTACTCTCCTAACCAGGTCATCAGAAGGCCGCTTTTTTATGTGACCAAACCATCTAAGGCGACTCTCTCTAATCTTATCTTCTACTGGAGCTACTCCAACCTTTTCACGTATATGCTCATTTCGTATCCTATCTCTAAGGGTAAAGCCACTCATCACCTGAGCATCCTCATCTCTGCCACACTTAACTATGCTTCTCTTTTAATGGCCAACATTCGGCACCATAAAGCATTGCAGGCCTCACTACCATCTTATAAAATTTTCCCTTAAGTTTGAGGGGTACATTTCTATCACATAACAAGCCCGATGCATTCCGCCACTTCAACCATCCAACTTGAATTCTACTGATAATATCCCCATCTATTTCACCATCACTCTGAACAACAGATCCAAGATATCAAAACGTGTACTCTTATTAATGACTTGATCGCCCAAAGTCACAATCCCCTCACTAGGACTATTACTGCTAAAATTACACTCCATATATTCCGTTTTAGATCTACTCAAGCGAAAACCTTTAGACTCTAAGGTTGACCTCCATAATTCAAGTTTACCTTCAACTCCCTCTCTAGTCTTATCAACAAGAAGAATATCATCAGCAAAAAGCATACACCAAGGTACATCATCTTGCAAATGTCTAGTGAGAACATCCAAGACTAAAGCAAAAAGATATGGGCTTAAGGCTGATCCTTGATGTAACCCAACCGAAATAGGGAAATACTTGGTCAAACCACCTTGTGTTTGAACACAAGTAATAGCTCCTGCATACATATCACACTCATTCTTCACTCATCTGGCATCTTTTTAGTCTTCAAAATAGTATTAAAAAGTTTAGTAAGCCAAGAAATCCCTTCATCTCCTAAGCATTTCCACACCTCTATTGGAATATCATCAGGTCCAACAGCTTTTCCACCCTTCATTCTATTTAAAGCCTCTCTAACTTCAGATTTACTAATACGCCGATAAAAACAGAAATCTTTACTTTCATTTAGGGTGCTAAGGTCACTATAGTCAATCTTATTTTCACACTCTTCATTAAAAAGTTTAGCAAAATATCTCATCCACCTTTGTTGAATATCATCTTCTAAGAAAAGTATTTTTTGATCTTCATCCTTAATATACTAGCCAGAGCAGAGAATTCAAAATATAAGAAATGATATTTAATAGTTTGGGTGTCATTCAATTTTTATATTATGTTATAACAGCAAACCACAGTTAGGGGAAACATCCACCCATATAAGAAATTACAACAGCAGCACAGATAATGGACAAAATCCAGTAACGCTACAGTCTTATCATCCCTTGCTTGAAAATTTTTTACTATAACAAATTGAGCGTTTGATATTCATCAAACAAATTAGGCATAAATTTGTACTTCTTGTAAATTAAATCATGAGTCATCCCAAAAAAAGACTAACCTGCCAGTGAATGAAATATATTTAGAGTCTACCATCAATTATGAATAATGTCTGCCTAACCAGAATAGTCTCAAGAGATGCAAATGGCTATTAAGGAAAAAAAAAGCTTTATAGGATAGGGAAAAAAATAAATGACATTGAGACTAGAAACAAGAGCAAAGCAAAAGTAATAAATTTTGTTTATTTAAAATAATATGCTTTATACTGAAGTAAAATAAAATGGGGCATATAAGATAACTAAGGCAAGAAAAAACAAGTTAGGTGCATTAGAAATGAAAATAATAGGGTCTGAGCAAAAAATAAAATCAACAAGAAAAATATATAAATTATTAAATAAAAGGTTACGGGAAAAAAAATTTGGACAGATCCAAAAAAATAAAGTGGAGCTAGCTCTGAAGAAGATATTAGCCTTTAAGCCCATATAAGATTCATATTGAGATTCTAGGAGTTATGAGGGATACTACAATGAGATAGTTAACATTTTTTTAATAGAATTTTAAGGATTAAGTAGATATCAAATGATTTAAGAATAAATATTTTAGTATGAATAATTGAGATGTTAAAGATTATACCAACTATAAAAAAAATCAAACTCATGGGTCATATAATGAAGCTATGGGAGAGAATAAAGGAGCATAAGCTTTAAAAAAACTATGTTAATTTCGAAGAATCAATTAAGTTTCACACTAGGATGATCTACTATGAAAGAAGATTGTTATGTTAATAGAGAAAAGAAAGGATAATCATGTGTTTTTTGATATTTTGTGAAGGCATGAATTCGAATACCGAGATAGTTAATTTGGCCTTCTTTAAAGCATAAAGGTATGTGGGAAAAATATATTGATCTTATTAAAATATATATGATAGAGCACTAACAAGTATTACTAATTTTGAAGTACCACATGAGTTTTCAGTCCAAGTAGGTTTGCATGAAGAATCAACAATGATTTCATATATTGTTGTATTGATTATGTAAATGTTTAAATAAGTCAAAAATAAAATATCTTCGTATGTGTTTTTTGCAAATGATATGATTCTAATCTATGGGACATCCACTAAAATAACATAAAGTTAAAGAAAAACAGAAAATGTATGGAAGATAAAGAACTTTAGAATAAAGAATGGATAAATGATATGCAAATTTAATGGTTGTAATATTAATAATTATAAAGGGATATTAAAAGAAGAAAAAGTGATGCATATATGTGATAAACTGAAGCAACTTGGATCTATTAAGGAAATTAGGTGAGAATATTTTTTAGAGAGAAAGTTAAATAGTTAAAATGGAAATGTGCTTGAAGAGTATATGATAAAAGAATATCAATAAGACTTAAAGATAAACTTTATAAAATTGCGATTAGATCGGTAATGTTGTATCAATATGAGTGTTGGGCAATCAAAAGATAGCTGATATCTAAGTTAAACATGGTAGAACTGAGAATATTGAGATGAATGTACTATTAATTAAATGAGTTGATAACCAGAAGATTAGGAAGGAGAAGAAGTATACCTAAGATAACATGAATATAAGCTATCTAAAAATTATTTGAAACGAATAAATTTAACACCTCAAGTAGCACTCAACAAGAGTAAAATAGAAAATAAGGATTCATAATAATTATCCCTAAAAATTGGGATAATGCTAATGAAGATGATGAATTCTTCAGAGTTAATTACCTTATGAGTAAATAAATGTACCAAATCAAGCATATAAGTTTTATTCAATTTTAAATAATGAATATATTCAGATTTTAATTAAGGCTTGGTTTTAGCTCAAATTGAATTTTAAATTAAGATTTTTACTCGGGCTCAATTTTAGGTTCAAATGCAAGAATAGATTTGAGTGCAAGCTTTAGTTCATACTCTAGTGTAAATTCCAGTGCAATTTTAGATTAAACAAAACCAGATGTAGGATGTTTTTGCTGTAGTAAATCTTTTTCAATATATAATTTATCATTTAAAGATATTTTATAAACTAAAGCTTCTTCCATAAGATCAAATTTGGCCATAAATTCTAATACTCTAGTAGTGGTACTTTGTTCTTATGAGGCTTTGAGATGCAAATGATTTTTTCTTAGAAATATGAAGCAACCATGTAGCAAGTCCTCATAAAAAAATAATTAGAATTATTCTCAAACCTAAGGCCCTGTAATAAGCCTCATCTATTACCATTGCATTATTGCTGCCTAATTTCATTCCTAAGACCCTTAATAAAATAAAGTTTAATAGCATACTAATCTTTTGGTAAGTAATGCTTAGATATTAAATTTTAGTAAAAAAAAAACATTCAAACACACTAGAGTCACTTCAAGTTGTTTGTCTCTAGAATATAAGATTGGCAAATACTGTTTGTTAAGTTAACATTTCATATGGTACAAGTATATTTTGTTTTAGTAGGAAGACTTCATCTTGTGCAGATCTCCATAGTCTTCATTTAGCAAATTATATATTTTAAAAATCATAAACTATACCTTAAGAAATTTGTTGGTTATCTAAAGAATTTGAAAATATTGCATAATTATACCTCTCATCAAATATAGGAAGATAACTTTAATTTAATCGCAATCAATTTGAAATTGATCATAGGGTTTAGGGTTTCAAAAATAAATCCAACATGTTAGGCAAAAAATAACATAACAAATATTCAATTCATAAGACAATAGTAATCATTTTGTGAAAATTGATTTACAGAAGGAATCAATAAAAAAAAAAACATCTTTGAACTTCTAAGAAAATAAATAAATAAACATAATTAAGGATTGCAAAAAAAAATCAAACAATTGAAGTTTCATACAATCAATAAAAATCTAGGTCATAAAAAATCTAACACATTCTCAACTTCAGTCGATAACAAAAATGTAGAAGAATTAGCAAAAGAAAGATAGAAAAGAAGCCACAAGAAGAAAATAATATTATTATACAAAATAATAGATTGCTTCTCCCAAAAATTTTGAATTCTCACTTAAATATGAAATTGAATCCCAAAAGAAGAATTGTAAATCCAAATAATATCTTTATTTATCACTAAGTGCTCATGTACATGCCTTGAATCCCTATTTCTAATAGCATAATTCAACGAATAGGTACTACCAAAAAAACTCAAGGTAAGGTAGATGTTGCAAATTCCTACCGCAAAAGTTGCTAAAATAATAGCCACACAATTTTCATTAAAAAAAACCAAAATTGCAATCCCTAAATTATCGAAGATCTCATCATAGTTTCTCAATGCAAAAATCAAAGGTCATGTAGATATAATTTAGCAAAAAAAATTCACATATTAAAACAAAGCCTCATTCCCAAGAAGAAGCCATTATAGATTGATGATCCCAACATTTCTTTTTTAGTCTTTTTCTCCTTTAGGGATAATTTAATAATTACTTGCTTCTTTTGTTTTGTGAGTTTTCTAGAAATACCCCATGCTCATTTTGAAAGAGGGGAGTTTTTTTTTGGATTTTGAGAATTAGTTTCATGTTTTCCTGAAAATACGGTGGATTCCCTAATTTGAGGTAAGGTGAGGTGAGGCATACTTGTCAATGGTGAATGACGCACCACGGCGTAAAGTTCCATGTGGACCCATGATGCATAGTGCACAACGCGGCGCTCACCATTTTGAACATGTCGTAAATAAAAAATAATTATAAAGTTGGGTAAGATTTGGTTGAATATATTTGTGGTCTGAAAAGAACATCATTTCTCCTCCTTCACCCCTAACCTCAAACTATTCTGCATTTGTCTGTCAGCAAGTCTACATGCTTGAGTTTACTTGAAATAGCATAGGATGTAGACCTGGAAACTATTTAGAAATAATTGAACATCCTATTAAATCTAGATCTAGCGAATTTGCATAATAAATATCACAACATATAGATGTTTTGCAAAAGAAAAATGTATATATGATTTGAGTGAGAAAATGTTAAACTATTTATTAAAAATGGTTATTATAAATCTACTGTGGATGCAAATATCATATATATTGAATTTTAACTGGTGATAAATTAATAGTTTATCTTAACCATAAACGATTTCATATTAAAACTAAGAAATTACTACTAGAAAACAAGGTCAATATAGTCATGCAATAATTGAGACGAGTTCTAATAAATTTGAAATATCCGAAAAATTTGTTATCACCCAGTTTCTAAATTATATGATTTAATTTTATATCATGAACAATCAACAATCAATATCTTGAATCTGCCTTTCTTCTTGCCTCTTACGCCTAGATTCATATCCAACACATCATCTGCACTATATTTCAGGCAACAATACTAATTTTATATAAGAAGTTAGATGATGAAATTTATTATTTACTTGGTGGATTTTAAAGTATCTTATGCATATGTGGGACGGATGATTACTCATGAATTTCTCAATGAGAAGTATAAGAAATATGCCCAAATATGCTTGACAAATATTAAGAGCTGATTTTTTTCATTATGGGTAGAATTTATTGCAAATTTTCAAAGTCTATAGTCATCAAAAACAAACTATGCATGTAAGATGAAATTTTTATTTAGTTTATTATATTTAATTATTTTTATATTGTAGGAGTTTTTATTTTTAATAAAAGCTTGTATTTATATACCTAAGACATTATCCTGTTATAAGAGTTAGTTTGTAGCGATGACCTAAATTTTTTGGTTTCCCTAGTTTGAATGTTGTGGGCTATTCATGCTATTAATGCTATCTTGGCTTCGCTTTTGTTTTGAAGTGAGGTGGCTTCGATGCTTTCTCTTGGCTTATCTATTATTCGATGATGGAACATATGTTATGCATACAATATTTGGTGTTTACCTACTCCATTTGTTCAATTGTGATATGCAGGATTTATGATCTTTTATGGCCCTACCATATATGGTTTCTATTTCTTTTGCATTAAAATTGTGATTCTTGTGTTTGACTTTCTTGTTTCCCACGCATTGTATCTGCAGTTTTGCTGCGATTGGATTTTATTGTGATGCATTTGACCAACTTCTATTGTGCAGATTTGAGAGTCTTGTAGTTGACTCCATTGATAATCATACTATTGGAAGTTCTTGGTTAGTGACTTATACTGATGAGCCATTTTCCTCGGTGAATATGATTTTCTATAAGGATTTTTTTATATTATTATATTAAGGGCATGAGGCATATAGAAAGCACAATTAATTTTGTTTGAGTAAAATTTTAACTGAATGTGCTATTATTTTTACTTCTTGGTTTCCACTCTTTGATCAAGAGGGAGACTTGAAGACTTCAGGAGAGGCTATTTCTTTATACAAGTGTAAAGCTCGGTTCTTATAAATTTGTTGATATTTTTTCTCTCTGCTTTTATTCCTTGCTTTAAATTTTGTTATTGGATTGATTGTGATTGCTTTTATTTAAGTTTGATAATTTTGTTTTTAAATGAGGACATGGATTTCTATTCCTAGTGTCACTTTCTTGTTTATGATTTTCTATTCTTTATTTCTAGTAGGCCATTACATTTTCAGCTAAATTATTTCTTTATATTTTCTGTTTTCATTGAAAAGAATATGTAGTTGCATTGAAAGGAATGACTTGTTGCTAAACATTAAGAGTTTTTGAAAGATGAATTTTTGTTTTTTGAAAGATATTTCCTAAACCCTAAAACGTCCTAGTTCCCTGGCAGCCAATTTTTGGAAAGAAGGCTCTTGACGTTTTGTAGATATTGTTCTATTAGAATGCTCAGAACTTCTCTCATATCATCTTTCTTTTTTAAACACTTTGATCTGGTTCCTTTTTCTAGTTCTCTAGTTCAATTTATTGTTAATGCTTATGTTCTGATGACCAGGTAGAAAGAACTTTTTTTAAAGACTTCAAGCTCAGCTTGTATTATTTTCGAATTCAGACATAATTATGCACATCAATTTTGTTTTTTAAACAAATATGATAACATATTTAAATAACGCTATAGTTTCCAAACGTGAGTATATGCATGACATAGCTGACCTAGAGCCACATATGCTCTAAATGATGCTAATCATTCTAGTTGTTCTGTAGGAGGTTTTTTTAATAACTTGCTATTATGCAATTTATAATTGTTATATTAATAAAAATATTTTGATTTATTTTCTAGTTATAATTTCTATGCTAACTTTTATTCTGAATTGAAAACTGATCAATCATTTCTCTTGTATTGTATTACTCGTGGCCATTGAGAATTTTAATTTCCCTTTGGCACTTATGTAGGAAACCTGTGTCATTTGCTGCTATTATGAGTTAAGTTGTACTTATACATAGAGTAGATATGCTTATACTAGGATTTTGATGTTTATGCAGTGCCTTCTGCAACCATGCTGACATTGAAGCTTTCACAGAAGAGAAGAAGAAATCCTTACTAATTAAGCGTCAGGGAAAAGGGGCTGATTTTGTTCGTGCTGTTGAGGAGATAATTGATGTCTATGAATCTTTGAAGAAGCAAAATCTTGCTAGGGCTATTTCTAATGATGGAGAGGATGAAGACAATGTATCAGACCAAGTGCATTTGGAAGATTCCAGAATAGATTGTTTTGGAAAACCTGTGGAGCCTAGCTTGAGTCCATCTCCCAACCACGAGTTAGAAAGTGCATCTGTAACTCAATGTGGTGATAAGGTAAATGTGGATGATAATCCTGGAACCTTACTAAATTGTGGAAATCATTACAAAACTGCAGTAGTTGATGATTCAGCTAAAAAAAAATCTATCCTTGATGAACTCAGACAAATTCCACTGTCTAGTATGCCTACAACTAGAAAGAGGGCAAGGGACTCACTCATACCAAGCTCTGTTACCAAAAGTGCCCCTTCACGTAGAAGGTCTAGAAGTTCTTTAGCGAATAACCCTTGTGAATCCCAGAAATCATCTACGAAGCTTGATGCTAAACTTAAGGTTGGATGCTCAGCTTCCAGTATGCTGCAGGAAGAACCTACACCAAAAGAACAAGTAGTGGTTAGAGAACATCTTGAAACTTGCAGTGCTGAGGCTTCACCTGACTCCACTAGAGCGCCACTTGATGATAATTTGGCAGTTAATACTGATGGCACAAATTTAGGTGATGTAAATGTACTAGAATTTAGTGGAAAGCTTGAATGTTCTGATAATGATACAGTTTCAAACACAGTTGCAGAGGGAGATGCTAGGCTAAGTAGTAAAGTTGAGATCCCTTTGAACACTCTGGAGTTTAAGGCAAGGAGAAAATATTACAGAAAACAAGTTTCCAGTGCTAGAGCATGTGATGAAATGGACAAAAAAATGGACGACTTGCAGGCTGAGGGTGGAAGCCTTTCTCACTCTACAAATTCTCAAAATGGTGCAACTGAAAAATTTAGTAATGCAAATGGAGATGAACACCTTCCTCTGGTGAAAAGGGCAAGGGTCCGAATGGGAAAACCATCTATGGAGGAGGAAAATTTGAAAGAATGTGTGGGATCCAAAGTGAAATTAGGCAATCTTGATACTTCAAATGGACATTATGGGAGCAACTCATTCTCCAGTCCTGTAAAAAATTGCCCTCTACAAAATGGCTCTTCTAAAAGGAGCTCACCTGTTGCAATGGAATTTGCAAGGTTTTCAACGAATGGCTCTTCTCATAATAACACTGGAAGTGATCTACTGTCATGCAAGCGGAACAAACATCATCTGATGTTGGATGTTGAGGCAGCTCTGCCTCCATCAAAGCGCTTGCATCGTGCTTTGGAGGCTATGTCTGCCAATGCAGCTGAAGCTGCAATTGATTGTCCACAAGCCCCAATTAAAACAGAAATAAAATCTAGTGACTGCTTGAGTTCTTCAACAGAGAATGCTCATAGTGGTGATGCGAGTGTTAGGTTCCCCGTGAAAACACTGCCTATGCAGACTTCTTGTGCAGCTGCATTTGACAGCAGTATATGCGGTTTATCCTCAAGTTCAACATCACAGAACCTGGTAGCCTGCCGTTTAACTTCATCAGAAGCAAAACATGATGATATTAATCCTGGAAAGGTGTTGAACCCCCTTGAGACTAGTTCTTTGGAAATTGGGACGGGAAGTTGTTATCATAGTCCCTTTTCTTCAAAGATTACTAGTACCGTACAGTCTTCTTCTTTGGAGTTGGTTGAAAAGCACTGCAGTGAACATGGACCCAATAATTCATTTTCATCTGCAGTGGAAGAGAATGATAGGTCTCAGCTGGATAAAGAGTGTACTTACTCTGAAGTTGCAAGGGTTTCACCTCAGGCAAATAACACTTGCAATTCACAACAACTAACTTGTTTATCACCATCAAGTGGAGCTGCTACAGCTGTATCAATCACAACTACTATGTGCACAGCAAGTGAAATTGATGGTACTGCTGCAGGTTCAGACATTGTAAATGTTGACTCAGCAAGTGATATGAATGGAATCCCTTCAGTTTCGTCTGCCACAAACGTCTCATCAGCGACAACTATTTGCTCCTTGCCCAGTGATTTGGATGGAGCTGCTGCAGCTTCGGTAACCACTAATTTTAGTTCTTCGGTAAATTGCACTTCTATGGCCACACTTTCAAGTTCCCAATTTGAACAAACTTCCCGAGGTAGAGACATGTAAGGTTTTATCCTCTCCTTTGCTTATTCCTTTCTAAATCATCTTGGTAAGTCGATGATTTTAATGCTTAAAAGTGGAAACATTTTGCTTAAAAACTTTTGCCTGGCTTATGATGTGCACTACGATATTATTGATGTTTCTCAGATCATGCATATCATCAATTGGTATTATAACTCTCCATGCCGGAAAGGAAAATAAATGAAAACTATAAGAAGATGATTGAATTGTTTAGAGATCTTCATACCGGGGTGTCTTGGTGCTTAAAGTCAACATGAGCGTATTAGTCGTGTAGTTGCCTTTAGGAATCTTCTCAATTTTTAGCTGGCATGGAATGTGTTAGTTTGCTGACAACATATCTCTTTTTGATAAAATCCAACCTGAAAATAAACTTGAAATGGCTTGATTTCTGTAATTGACCCAAGGTGCATTATTCATGCATATAATCATTCTCTTACTCAGTTGTTGAACATTTTAGCACAGTTGAATGAATGAGACGACTCATGTGGATCTTCTAAAAAAAAAAAAAAATTGTATAATTGTTTGTAACAACAAAATCACCCTTAATTACAAAACTAATAAACAAATCCTTAAAATATACTACCAAATCCTATATAATCATGTCTCTTCTATCCAAATTATTTGAGAGCTGTAGTTCTGTTTTATTTTAATGATTGGGTGGTAGTAATGTAATTGGAGGCATATGTGCCTTAGTTCTCTGAATAAGGAAGCTTTGGGTATTACCCATAATTTTCCCAAATAAAATTGATGTAAAAAATTATGGCTATAATAGTAGAATTTGAATTAGATGGGATTTACTGATGCATTTTTTGTTTGTTTGATTGTTTGTTTTTTTAAAGGGGACAGCTTTCTTGTGTGTTTTACTGTAAATGAAAAATTATGGCTATAATAGTAGAAATTGAATTAGATGGGGTTACCTGATGCACTTTTTGTTTGTTTGTTTTTTTAATGGGGACAGCTTTCTTGTGTGTTTTAATGTAAATGAAAAATTGTTGTAAAAGTATTTGTTCAATTTTTGATGAGTTTAGGAAGGAAGAGAATATCCATAGCTTGGGAGTTCAATTTATATTTCGAGCTTTCATTTCATTAAGCATTGCTTTAGATATGTTTTTTTGTTTCCATTGTTTATTCTATTAGTCAATGATATAATGTCTGGCATTGATGAACTACCCATTGTGAGGCCTACCTTTTGCCAAGGGTCTACTTGTGCAATTTGGCCAACCTCCTCCACTATGGCAGGTTTTGATGTGGGTGTCATCTATGCCGCTGATCAGAATTCTTTTGCTATGTTTCGCGACTCTTCGAATTGAGGTCAATTTTTATATAATCAGTGAATTGTTTTTTTTTCTTTTTTGAATTGTAGGCAGAATATTACACTAGACGCAAAACAAACTCCGAAGGATAGGAGTATTTTGTCTAAATTGGCTCCGATTAAGGATTTGATAGCTGCCGCACAAGCTAAGCGATTTTTATCTCGGTCTACTTCCATGTGTGATAGTGTTATAGATGGTAAGATTGCTCCTGATGCTGTTGTAAGCCCAACCTTAATAAACAAGGAAGATTCTTCTGGGCGTGGTTCACCTTCAAATCCCATGTTCTACCAAAGACCTGCTTCAGACGATGGGACTTGCCACCTTCAGAATGGCAGTAGAACTCCACTCGATGGTTCTTCTAGGAAAGGGTTTAGCAAATACATGAATCATTCTGAAGCAAATGCAGCACGCAGATGCTTTGAATCTCTGCTATGCACGTTATCAAGAACAAAAGACAGCATTGGTCGAGCAACTCGTCTTGCAATTGACTGTGCAAAATATGGGATTGCTGGAGAGGTGGGATGCACGGTTTCTAAACTCCTTTTCTAACAAAATCTTTTAAAGCTCGCCAATTATATAAAAAATTACTTCTATACAATGTGCTTTTCAATGTTGTTTTTTCCCCTCATGTTTTAGATTTTTTTTTGGTGTATATAGGTTTTTTTACTTGACTAGGTTTATTTCTCACAATACTTAGTCCAATTATTCGAGTACATTTTATTCAGTGGTTACTTGCAAATCCTAATAGTTCTTTGAAAAATGTTGTAATGTATTTTTTTTACATTTAATCTGTATATATTTCTCAGCATCTGACTGCTGGATTGAAAAACTATGGCTTGGATTTTCTTAAATTATTTGAGGTGGAGTCTATGCAGATCCTTCTTATTGATAGAATATAATAATAAATCACACTCTAGACGTCTGAGATGTCACAGATGCATATCTGGTTGAAAGTTTTCATATTGATGTGTGAGCTTGCTTGCATGTTTGACAGCTAGTTTGCATCTTCCTATCAATTTTATGCACATCCATTCTTTTGACGAGCCAAGGGAGCTGGTCTACCTGTTTAATGCATGAAGTCTCCATGCCTTTAGTATGTGGGAGGTTTGATAAACACCATGGGTGGGCATATAGCCCGAAGTATTATTGTGCAGCAAGTTGCCACCCTAGTACTCAATTGTATTGTAGGCAAATTTAATTCACAAAGTTAACCATCATGGGAGTGCAAACAAGCTTTTTTGATATAAATGATGACACTTATCAAATGAAAATATACTTTGTAAGTTTTAGATTGACTGAAATCCTTGAAGGAAAACATGTTAGAATGATACTCATCCGACTCTGCTACTGCCTCTAAATAACCGAATGAAGTCTTGCTTCATATTTGTTTTAATCTGCATCTGATATTATATTTGTAGTACAATGTAGTCCAGGTCTTTGGGTTTTATTCTTTCCTTTTTTGTTCTTGCTACATATATTTAGATTGTCCTAAGTTATATTTCTTCGGAATTCCTTCTTAAAATTCATCATAATTTTCTTCTATGCTATTGATTCCTATCACTGGCCTTCCATCCTGAAAATAATATAATGTGTTTTGTGGACGTACACCCATTTTTATTTTGATCTAAACCATACATTTTAATAAAAAGAAGAAAAGAAACCTTTTGCTTGTTAAGCCCTTCTCAGGATATTATTGAGAAGACTGTTTTGTGTTACGATTGTTTTTGCGTTAAGAACTTTTGTGAAATTTTTTTAGTCGTTTTCTTTGGAAAAGTGGCTATTGTTAATTGGCACTGCTATTAAGAACTACTCAGTTTGGGTTGTTTGCACGTTTAATTTTTCTAAATCACTCAAAGGATTTTCTTATATCATTTTAACTTCCTAATTGAGCTTGTTTTTTTATCTCTTTTGCTGCATGTCTTTTATTTCCTTTGCTGCATGTTTTTGATAATATTTAGGTGATCGACATCCTTCTTCAGTATTTGGAAAAGGAATCAAGCTTGCATCGAAGGGTAGATCTTTTCTTCCTTGTTGATTCGATCACTCAATGTTCTAGATGTCAAAAGGGTATTGAACGTGTTACTAATTGTAACCCTTTTTAATGCCATTTGGTTATTTATTGAAATTTGTACATATTAGCTTGGTTCTTGAATTTTATAGGTGGACCTGGAGATGTCTATCCCTCCCTTGTGCAAGCTGTACTGCCACGTTTGTTATCTGCTGCTGCACCTCCGGGAAATGCTGCATCAGAGAACCGCAGACAATGTCTCAAGGCAAGCATATCTTGCAGTCTTTTTCTTTCTTACATTTGGGAAAACTTGCTTAAAAATATTATTTGTTTTTGAACTATTTATTATATTTTTTTTGTTGAAAGGACAGGTCTTGAGGCTATGGCTTGAGAGGAGGACTCTTCCTGAGTTCACAGTTCGGCACCACATTAGGGAACTTGAATATGGAAATGAAGCTTCATTAAGTATTTCATATTCTAGACGGCCTCCCAGAACAGAAAGGCCTCTTAATGATCCAGTAAGGGAAATGGAGGGAATGCTTGTTGATGAGTATGGAAGGTTTGCTCATGCCCTGTTGTTTCCCTCAAACCTTTAATATATGCTCGTCACAATTTGGTGTTGGTATGAGTATTTTTGTAGCAAACTAAGCATAAAGAGTTCTAGAAATGACATGCAGACACACTTGTCATTTCATCATGGACCTTGTTCTGTGCAGGATATGCAGCATGTACCTGCTGGACAAAATTGGTTGATACCAATGTTGTCTAAAGCATGACACAATGCACAAAGGGATTTCCTTAGCTTTGAAACATGAAGGGTAAACAATGCACATCTTATCTAGTATTAAATTAGTCATAATTATGAAATGATCTATGGCATTTTATATCAAATGTTAAAAAGGAAAATTTTTATTAACTAATTATCAAGTTAAAAACTAAATTGTATACATACGAAGAATAAGTGTGGAAAATTGAGCAAGATTTTTTTCATTTTCTTATATAATTAAATAATTAAAATGAACACAATATTGATAATAAATAAGAAAATATCAAATTATTAAACATCATTAAAAAATCAAGGGAAAGCATTCAACTAAAGATTCTAAATAAAGTTAGTCATAATTCGAAGTACAAATTAGGGCCACAAGAATGTTAAACTAGATCTGACGTCTAAGCATTTATCAAATATTAAGTGCTACAAAAGTTAGCAGAAGAAGTTGAGCACAAACGCAGATATGCAATCAAACATTTATTTATCATTATAGTCTTTCGCTTTATTCTCATCTGCCCTTTATGCAAAAAAATTATTCTTTATTCATGTCTTCATTATATGAATCAACAAACGAACTTTCAGATTCTTCATCCACTTTATCCCAATCAATAATCTCACAATATGATGGTCTGCTTAATTGTTTGTTGATCTGATACTTGAGGGATGTATAATTTTTTAAGGCTGGCTTGATGATTTCTTCTAGATGTTGATAGGAAACACTTGTAGATCTCAAGTATTTCAAACTCTTCCACACACCAAAAGAAAACCAGAAAAAATATTAATTTTATTACAAGAATCAAATAGAATGGAAGAAACAACAAGGCACAAGTGATTCTCTATTTGAGAGGAGGATCGATCTCTCCCAATCTCTAGACGAATCTAGAGCCCAAAACCTAAACCTAAGTGATCCCAAATTCAGCCAGATTCAACATGCCATAACTCTAGGAAAACAAACTATTTAATGCATACAAATCAAAAGGAAATCTCTAAACAGTCCCTACATTCAATTTTACCTCCCAATTCCCTCAAAAAACCTTCCAAAGGCAAGAAAAGAGCAAAATGACGCACATGACCTAAAGGGCTATTAGGTTTGATGTTATTTAAATGTCATTTTTATGAAGCTGTTTTTTTTATTGTCACTTTTATCTTTCAAAGGTTGTGTGCTTGATTTAGTGTTGTTTTATGTAAATAAAATAATGTAATGTAAGTTGTTGGTCTGCACTTCAATATTATCTTAAGTCTCTAGTGCACGTGGGTCCAACTGATGTTTATGCAATTCAGCCTGAGTCCAAACCCCAAGCTTTTCCTATATATTGATCTAATATTTTTTCCTCCATCTTGTTTCACATATTTTTTAAGCATGAGTCTGGATTATGTATTGGCTATGTAATTTAAACCAACAAAAACAGTTGCAGGTGATAGCAAAAGAAACCTTCTAGCTGAGGACAAGAAATCCTCCTTTTTATACACCTCTTCATTCTCTCCTCATCCTACCATAGCATTTATTTGTTTACTCTACTCTTTCCCTTCCGTCTTCTTTCATCTAATCTCTTTGACAAATAGCATCGTTGTGGCCGCTATCTCATCAACTACTGCTTCAAGCTATCCGACATGGAAACTAAAAAGTAATCTCTTAAGAGTGTGCTCTGTCGTATGCAAAACCAGCCTAGGCACCATCTTTAAGATGGGTGCTGATCTTGTCTATTGCTCCCAATTTTTTGGACAAACTCATTCAGTCTGGCCTTAGCATGCTCACCCTGTTCGTGTGTAACATCCACAATTATGACTCGCATTTTCAATGACAATGATGCAAGATGGAGGAGAGCGGACACAAACTATGGTATGGGCATGCAATCCGGATCGAGATGTTATATCATCTAGATGCCACTCAACTCTGACAAACATCTTGATGTCACTGAATTCTACTTCAGAAGCCATCTACAAATTTCATTATTTAATTATTTTAGAGATAAAACGAACAAATGAGTTTTTTTTTTCTTGAGTAAAAGTGTAACTATGCTGCTCTACTTTTAATATACACTTCCATAGTTGTCAGAAGGCCTTCATGTGGTGCACTGTTAGACCGGTCCACTGGACCGGTCCAGCCGGTCCAGGCGGGACCGGTTCACGGACGAAATCTCAAAAACGGTGGAGATTCCGCCTCCTGGCGGAGAACGAGCGGCCCGACCGCTCAAACAGAGCGTTTTAGGAAGGATTTTTGTGGGGTTTCAGAGAGAAATTTGAATGTAGGGACTGTTTAGGGAATTCCTTTTGATTTGTATGCATTAAATAGATGTTTTTCCTAGGGTTTGAGCATCTTGAATTTGGCTGAAATTTGAGAGCACCGAGATTTAGATTTTCTTTGGGCTCTAGCGGTGTCTAGAGATTTGGGAGAGATCGATCCTCCTCTCGAATTGAGGATCAATTGTATCTTTGCTGTTTTCTTCTTCTTCTAGTGAAATACAAGCTTTCCTTTGAGTTTTCTATCAGATTTTCCCTGGATTAGTGTTGTTTTTCTGCTGTCAACAGCAGAAATCTGCTGTTCTCTGTTCTGGACAGCAACATTTTCACTGTTTGTTCACCGATTTGGGTTAGGATTGCTTGCGAACTCAAGTATTACCTTAGGGTTACTTGCGAACTCAAGTATTTCCTATCAACTGGCTTACTGTATTTATTGTGTTCTGGAAATCATATCCATAAGGATGTTAAATCTCTGATTAAAAAATTTAAGAGCATCATTTTACTCAAATATTTACTCCTTCCTGTCCAAGTTCATGCGACAATTTTCAGAATTCAGCGTCGAGGGGGGGGTTTTGAAGGAAGAAGGGAGGAACGTCATCGTCGAGGTGCTGAATTTGAAGGTATTCAACGTCGAGGTGATGATGTTGAAGGGAGGAGAGGTGAGTATGAAGAGGGGTTAGAGTAAATTTGTCGGAGGGAGGACCGCGACCCTTGGGAAGCACCTCCTCTTCGAGGAATGAGAGGTTATGGAGAGTACCGGGGTAACGGAAGGGATCCGAAGGTGAGGAAGTTGAAGATGCCCATCTTTGAGGGTGAAGATGGCCATGGCTGGATATACAAGGTGGAGCGTTACTTTGCTGTCAACGGGTTGACAGATGATGAGAAGCTAACGATGGAAGGATTGTGTCTGGAAGGAAAGGCTTTGGCATGATATCAGTGGCGTGACAGGAGGGAGCCTATCAGGAACTGGAGGGAATTCAAAAACTGCATAATAGAACATTTCCAAAACGACCGGGGAGGAGATTTCTATGAGCAGTTCTTTGCTCTGGTGCAGGAGGGATTAGTAGAAGACTACCGTGAGCGGTTCGAGCACTTGGCTAGTAGGGTAGAGCGATTATCAGATAGCATATTGGAGGGAAACTTCATGAAGGAGTTGAAGACAGAGATTCGAGCGGCAGTTAAAGTTCTGATGCCTAGTGACTTGGAGGCAATAAAGTTGGCACAGCTGGTAGAAAATCATAATAATCTGGAGAAGGGAGCCAGGAGCAGCAGCTTAGGAGGCTCTTACAACACTACAACTACTCTTTTAACACCAAAGGGGCCTGCATCAGTCAACAATAATGAGATCACCAGGGAGAAGCCAGTAGGAGGAGGGAGTGGGGATAACTTGAAGAAGCTCACTGAGACAGAATTACAGGAGAAGAGGGAAAAAGGGCTTTGTTTCAGATGTGACGAGAGGTATACGCCGGGGCACTGGTGTAAGGACCGAACTCTTCAAGTTCTTACTGTTTGTGATGAAGAAGGAATGGAGGGTGTCGTGTTTCCACCTTGCGGACAAGGTGGATCTTTGGGAGGGGAGTATTGTTAGACCGGTCCACTGGACCGGTCCAGCCGATCCCGCCGGCGGGACTGGTCCACGGACGAAATCGCAAAAACGGTGGAGATTCCGCCTCCTGGCGGAGAACGAGCGGCCCGACCGCTCAAACAGAGCTTTTTAGGAAGGATTTTTGAGAGAAATTTGAATGTAGGGACTGTTTAGAGAATTCCTTTTGATTTGTATGCATTAAATAGATGTTTTTCCTAGGGTTTGGGCATCTTGAATTTGGCTGAAATTTGAGAGCACCGAGATTTAGATTTTCTTTGGGCTCTAGCGGCGTCTAGAGATTTGGGAGAGATCGATCCTCCTCTCGAATTGAAGATCAATTGTATCTTTGCTGTTGTCTTCTTTTTCTAGTGATATACAAGCTTTCCTTTGAGTTTTCTATCAGATTTTCCCTGGATTAGTGTTGTTTTTCTGCTGTCAACAGCAGAAATCTGCTGTTTTCTGTTCTGGACAGCAACATTTTCACTGTTTGTTCACCGATTTGGGTTAGGATTGCTTGCGAACTCAAGTATTACCTTAGGGTTACTTGCGAACTCAAGTATTTCCTATCATGCACTCCTCAAGGGCCTTCGTCTATAGTGCCTTCGTCGAGGGTCTTCAACTTTAGTGCCATCACAAGTGTTAAGTAAGTTATTGTTTTTGTTTTCCATAAACCATGTAAACTAAAAAATGTTGTGTCAATCAGATGCACATCAAACTTATAACAACTATTTGGGAATGGTTAGAGATCCTTCGTTTACCACTTGCTTTTTAGGGTTGCTTTTGCACTTAATAGTTTAACTAAATCATTTAGAGATCTTTTGTTCAAGTCATTTATGTCCCCTCATTTGCCCGGTAATTTGGTTCTAATTTGATTTATATAATAAATTAGATATTAAGAAGGCCAAAAGATGTTTGTATAATTAGTCAACCAAAGAGATAAGAGAAGTAATGATTTAGTTGGAGTGAAGTGCATTAAGGATGAAGATCAAAAAGTACTTTTATTAGAAGAAGGTATAGAATAAAGGTGGATGAGATATTTTAATAAGCTTTTCAATGAAGATTGTGAGAATATGTTTGACTTTAGTGGCCTTAGCATCCTAAATGAAAATAAGGATTTTTGTTTTTATTAGCTTATTAGTAAAACCGAAGTTAGAGAGGCTTCAAAGAACGTGAAGCTTGGAAAAGCTATTGGAACTGATGATATTCCAATAGAGATGTGGAAATGCTTAGGAAGTGAAGGAATTTCTTGGCTTATGAAAATTTTCAATATTATTTTGACAACAAAAAAGATGCTAGATGAGTGGAGGAGTGTGTTGATTTTTATTTTTAAGAATAAAGGTGATACATAAGAGTGTGTGAGTTATAAGGAATTAAGTTTATGCGTCATACTTTAAAACGTTGGGAGAGGGTTATTTAGCATAGGTTACGACATGATACTAATGTTTTCTCAAAATCAGTTTGGATTCATACCAAGTTGGTTTACTATGGAAGCTAAACCTTTATTGAGAGGTTTGATGGAGAAGTATGGAGAGAATAAGGAGGCTCTACATATGATATTTATTGATTTAGAGAAAAGTTATGTTAAAATTCCAAGAGGAGTGCTATGAAGAGTTTTAGAAAAGAAAAAGGTTAATAATGCTTATACTCATGTCATTAAGGATATGTATGCAGGAGCTATTACTTGTGTTCAAACACAAGGATGTTTGACCAAGTATTTTCTTATTTCAATTTGATTACATCAAGAATCAGCTTTAAGCTCATATCTCTTTTCTTTGGTCATGGATGTTCTTACTAGACATTTGTAGGAGGATGTACCATTGTGTATGCTTTTTGTTGATGATATTCTTCTTATTGATAATACTAGAGAGGGAGTTGAAGGTTAACTTGAATTATGGAGGTCAACCTTTGAGTTTAAAGATTTTTCATTTAAGTTGATCTAAAACCGAATACATGGAGTGTAATTTTTGTAGTAACAGATCTAATGAGGGGATTGTGACTTTGGGAGATCAAGTTATTAATAAGAGTACACATTTTTTATTTACCGGGACTAATCTCCAGGGTGATAGTGAAATATCGGGCTTGTTGTATGATTGAAAATTACTCCTCATACTTAAGTGAAAATTTTGTAAGATGGTGGTGACACCTACAATGCTTTATGGCACAATGTTGGCCATTAAAGGAGAAGCATACAATTAAGTTAAGTGTTGTAGAGATGACGATGCCTAGGTGGATGAGTGGCTTTACTCTTTGTGATAGAATGCGAAACGAGTGTATATGTGAAAAGATTGGAGTAGCTCAAGTGGCAGATAAGATTAGATAGAGTCTCCTTATAGATGGTTTGGGCATATAAAACGTTGACCTTTTAATGACCGGGTTAGGAGAGTAGATTCTTAGCCGACCCCATGTAGTGGGATAAAGGCTTGAGATGTTGTATTTTATGCAAATCTTGTATTCAGTAGATGTTTCTTCCATGGTTTAATACTCATTTGTACAGTATGATTATGCTACAATTCTCTATTTAACTATTTTGGTTGGTCCTCAGTAATGCCAGTTTTCAACTTCCTCAATTTCTTAATACACGGATTCTAGAAGATGATGAGGGGAGTGCTTCTGATGACAAAGGTTTTGAGGCTGTTACACCGGATAGGAATGCTGAAGTTGACTGTGAAAAGGGAACGACACCATTGTCTGCGGAAAAGCACTGCCATGTATTAGAAGAAGTTGATGGAGAGCTCGAAATGGAGGACGTTGCACCACCTTGTGGACTTGAAGCAAGCCAATCTACATGTCATGTTAAAGGAGCTGAATTGGTGAGCAATTGCAATCACAAATGTGAGCAAAACAATTTATTTTCTTTTGCTCCTCCACTTCCAGAGGATCGGCCACCATCACCTCCTCCACTGCCATCTTCTCCTCCCCCAGTGCCTCAACTTTGTTCTGGGAAAGCTCCTCACCCTTTAGCTGCTTCAACTGCCGTTGATAATACTGATTTTGGTTCCAGTTATGTAAGTTCAATTGGTTGATGAATCTTTACTTTCATTTGTCAGAAGTCTGGAATTCTGCCTCCTGATTTTATAATTCCTGTGATGTTGCATGCAGAATACTCAAAATCAACTTCTGAGACCAATCAGTCAACAACCAAACAGTATGCATTGTAGCTCATCCTTGTCAGAGTCGTCCACCTTCTATTCCCAGGGATATGTAGGCCATCTACAACAGATTCCACAGCTTGCTTGCACTTCTTCAAGCTCATATATCAACCTTGGTGGTTCTCAGCCAGCCGTGCCTGTTGGAAATAATTCTCAGTCCATTGTTAACATACCACCCGGAAATAAGATTTATCATTTGCAGCCACCCCCGCCAGTGGTCTCTAATCAGTTTTCTTACATACAAGCTCAACCTCAGCATAGACCACAAGCTCCGGGGAATCAATCTTCCTACTCAGATAGGTATCATGCGCATGATAATCAAAGAGGTTTCATCCCGATTGATGTTTCTGATAGAAGCGCATTTTATCCATCTGTTCATGCAGGTAACAGGATATCATATGCTGATTATATTTTCCCCATGATTCCATCTATATTCGGCTTCATTCTGCTACTTTATCTTGCAAATGCTGATAGAATCACTTTTGTGCAGGTTCCATTGGATTGACACCAGACAAGGTGGAAGCACCACATGCTCCTTCTGCCTTGTATGGCCCTCAGCTGGATCCATCATCTGCTCCATGTCAAGATTGGTCTTATCTTCCCAGAACATCTGGTTATTCTCTATCTGCTTCAAGACAATCATTAGAAAACCCAGTTTCAGGTGCATTTCATTGGAGCTAACCTTTGGATTTAACTTAGTTTTTTGGTGTAGTTTTACTTGCTTGAGTACGTTGTTCATCTTTTGATTTAACGAGTTCCTGCTCTGCAGCACCAGCCTATTGGAGAGCAAGATGACTACCTTGCATTATCATGGTCTGCTGCTTCATTTTCTTCTTTTTTTTTTTCTTTATTAGAGTAAATGATCAAAATGCGCTCTAAATTTTTTAGGTGTCTATATATTTTTTTTTATTTGTTCAATTTACTTTATTGAGCAAATTTGGATCCTGGTCATACCCTTAATTTTGTTGTTTTTTTTAATGGAAATTGGTTGAAGATTTTCTATAGGGCATTTCATTGTCAATTTCATTAATTTTAGCTAGTACTAAATGGTTATATTGATTCTATAAAATATAAAATGTCTTTCTTATAGAAAGTTTCCCTCCATCTTCAATCCGAAGAAATTTGGTAAATGTATGGAGCTTAAGTTGAAGACAATTTAAAAAAATCTAGCTATCATTTTGATCATTTACAATTTATTTTTTCTATCATGCAAATTCTATTAGCTTATTTCCTTAACTTTTCATACCTTTAACGTGGCAGATTTTGATATTGCCCGGGGCATTTTTCCTGTGGGAAAGTCTTCTTCATCTTCTGCACAAGAGGCAAACTCTGCACCGGATGAAGGAAGAGAGATGCATCCAGCATCACTGTACATATGTATTCTACCCTTATTATGCAAGTGCAAATTAATATCAGTTTTCCTTGAAGCTCTGTATCATTTCTTCCGACTTTCTGGTTGGATAAATATGGAATTTAGATTCAGATTTAGTGAATTGTTCTTACATTTATGCACAGCTATAGTTTGTAGAAGTACTTACTGCAAGAAGAATGGATTTGATAGTTTTTTTTTTTTTTTAATATATATTATATTCTAGTATATCCGGTTATAAAAAAATTCTCATAATGAAAAATGAAAATAAACTTGTAGTCAAATAAAAATGTGATGTTTATTTGGAAAATAAAATTGTGATAAAGTTGCCCAAAATGAAATGACCAAATTTTTGAGCTGTGTACTAGTGGTCAAATGTCACGCTCACTCCTAATCATAAGCATTTTTGAGTGGATGTTTGAGCACATTTGCTCCTACTCTTGTCTATCAAAAGTTATTAATTCTAAACAAAACAAAGTGGATAGGATTTGGACAATCTTAAATTATAATCATCATGATTACGGTGAGCTAACAGGCAAGGTGTAACATTCTTCTAAATATGAATAGGCTCGCTCGCTCATAAAATTTTCTTCTTTTAATTGGTTGACTTAATTGAATATATCTTAGCATAAGTACTAGTGGGCAAGAAATGAACATCAAAATGGGTTTCTACGGTAGATAGAACACCACCAAGGTTATCATCATAATTGTTTAGGCTAGCACATATAGAGAGGAAAGATCTTTATAGTATATGGCTAAGGTTGAAAGGAGTCAAAAGGGGTGGTACATTCAATTGGTGGGTTACATTTCCATTATTTATGAAAACATGTTTGAGATTATAGCTAAACTTTTGTAGATTATATTTTGGCTTCTTATCTAATATTTTTTGCACGGATAATTTGATGGCATTTATTTATATTAGGTCTCATGTTTGAAGACATTAGTGTTGTTTAGATAATACTAAGATAGCATTCATGTCCAATATTTACCATTTTCCTAGAAGAATATATGATGAGTCTAAATGGGAAGGATCTTGCACCAAATATAGTTATCATATCTACCTAATTAAATGGGGATTAGGTATCTAAGATGTTCATAGCTACTGATATGTTTCTACCCCCGCTAACACATAATCATTTATATGATGAAAATCGCAAAAAATAGATCTCATAATAAAAAAAAAGTTTAATTTCATAAACTTTTTGTAGTTTTATTTGAAAAACCTTCTTATGCTTTTTTAATATATATATTTTTAAAATAATTTAACACAAGCAATTGAAAAAAAGAGAGTCTTCAATACTAGTTCAACAGCTCATTGTCATAAACATAAATTAACATTAATCTATTATAGTTTTATTTTTTATAAAATAAATCAAACAATTGACAAAGAAAACTATTTTGTTGGTCGCTTCCTCATAAATATGTCTCTATGGTATTAATGGGCGGTTATGTTTTATTTTTAAATAAGCTTGGATTTATGTGTCTCTCAAATAATAATTTGGGTTAATTATTTACATAGTTTCAAAATAACAAGCAATTATCTTATTTTTTTATTTAAACGTTATTATAGAAAAATTAAAAAAACTTAACAACAATATGGAAAGTAACTATTTCCCCTATAAGGATAATAAATCACAAAGATTTTTATAGATTTAGTGGTTGTTCTTTATTGGGCCCTCATACACTTTGAGATTGGGCATATGAAAGTTGATGGTGTAAACTTGAGTTAGATGTGGTTAAGAGGGCTAAGACAGCAGTGGGTTATGACTTTAGCCAAGAGTTCATTTGATGTAGTAATTATTTAAGGAACTTATATGATGGTGTAACCTTGAGTTAGATGTGGTTAAGAGGGCTTGATGAAGCCTTGAATTCATAGAGAGGGCTAAAGCCCAAGAAGCAAAACATAAGTTTTTGGTGTAGGAGGATGAGGTTGGTGGATAATATAGGTTGTAAGTAGTGCTACAAGGGGATTTTTTTTTTTTTTTTTTTTTTTTTTTTTTTTTTTTTTATGTGGGGGTTTTGAATACTTGAAAAACCTTCAACCTTTTACATCCCGGATTGGGATTGGCATAGACAAATTTTCTAATTTTTTTTAGTTAGACTTGTGATATAAAAAGATAAATTACATAATAAAAACTTACAATCAATAGCACATTATAATTATATTTTTATTACATTACAACTGTAGTTTCTCCATTCGAGTCTTCTTATTTTGAAATCATTGTACAATCACTTTATTATCAATACTATTAAAAAATCCTTTTTGATATAAGCTCTTGAAGTTGCATATCTATAACTTAATAAAATAACTCAATTTTATCATACATGAATGGAAACTGAGATCTTCTTCTCAACAATGTATAAACTTGTAGTTTATTAAATTTTTTTCTCTAAAATTTCAGTCAAAAGAGATTTGGAGATTACATATACATCTCATTGACAAAAAATTAATTGCCTTTGACGGATAATTTAATAGGAAGTGGATTATAATAATTACTTCTAGAAATCTCTAAAACATAATGTAAAATAATTAGAAAAATTAAGAACTTTATTCTTAAAGGTGAAAATTTTTTGTTTTGCTCAAGTCAACACAAAGAACATGAAAGGTTTTCATTGATAATGTTAAAATTATTTAAACTCAAATAAAATGTCATCAATTTTTTTTTTTTAAATTTAATCTTCTTAAGTAGAGATAAAATCTTCTTAAAATCTTGTTAAACAAACAAAGTCCTTGAATTTTAACATTCTCTGAGATGGAAAAAATAATGGTATAGATAACTTTGCTATTCTAATATTTCTTTGATGAGGAGCTCTTAAAATAAATTTATAATACAGAGAAATTTAAAATGTCTATGTATTACAATATTCGAGGAGATATGCAAACTTTTAGAAATCAATAGTTTATTTGGCTGGAATTGTTGCAGGTTTCAAGTTATCGGTAAATTTCTACCTCATCCTAAGTTGCATTAAGGGTTTCTAAAATTTTAATTTTCCAAACTTCTAAAACAAAGGTACGTAGAAAAAGCACGTCAATGCTCAGTACAAGCGTATACAAGTGTGTAGAAGAAGCAAAAAAGCCCGCACATTTGCTATAGTGCTTTCATAGTGAATTGCAACTATGTTCTTGCTACGCTTTCACAGTGTCTTCAATGCACTTTGACAGGACTTTTGCTGCGCTTTCATAGCCCTTTTGCTAATATTTCACTGCTACTTAAATATGATTTCACTGCACTTTGCACATTCAAAACATAGTGAAAGCTTGTGAAAGCTTGTGAAAGCATATTTAAAGTGCATAAAAAGCATAATGAAAAATAGTAAGTGTAGTGAAAGCACAATTGATCTATAGTTATGTCATTTCGCTATGCTTTTGTTGTGCTTTCACTGTGCCTTTACACACTTTAATTAGGCTTTTTCTGCGCTATTGCTAGGCTTTCACTGTAATTTTGTTGGCTTTCACAATGCTTTTCTTGCACTTCTATTGCACTTCTGCTACACTTTCACTGCCATTTTGCTGTGCTTTCCCTACATTTTACTTCACATTATAGATTTGTATAAAGATGAGAAAGAAGCATATGATGCTTATTATAGTTATGCCCGTAATACTAGCTTTAGTGTGCGCAAAGATCATTATAGTTACTGGACAAATTTTATAATGATAAAATCCAAAGACTTTAGCTGTTCAAAAATTGGTTTCAAGAAGAGATTTGATTTGAATTCTCAATTGTAATATTAAAAATTAGAGATTAGAATGGGTTGCCCAACTTTGGTTATGTTTGTAGTTAATGATGTTGGAAACTAGAATAAGAAAAAAATTATTAAATCCCACAATCATGAATTTGCTAAGCCTGAAGATCGACACCTCCTAAAATCATGTTGAAATATTGATGATGAGAAAGCTTTTGTTATGAAATCAATGATAGAAGCAATGATAAGAATCGTTGATACATGTTGACTCATGAAAAATAGCATGAATGCATGAATCACACTTTACAATCGTAGGATTTCATTTCCCTTAAGTTAGATTAAAATTAATCAGATTTCCTCTGAGAGTAGTGTCAGAGTTTAAAGATCTGGGATCCTTACTTCCCATGAGCGCAACCACTCATAGTTAATTTCCCCCTTTATTACGTAAGATAGAAATCTCGATTAAATATGAATAAATTTTAGATATTTTTAGTCTCAATGTGGGGAAAATGGAAGTAAACTTGATTAAGATCCCATGATTTCGTCATCTCAGGTATACCGTAGATTTCAATCTACCAAGACTAACAATCATTGATCGTAGTGCATAGGGAATCTGATTAGCAGCCATGGGTTGCCTCCTCTCAGGGATCCCGAGTAAACTGAAGTGGTTAGGTGTGGCTTTTAGTTTTAATTTTTTTATTTGGGGTTTGAGGTTTATGTCTATTAGAATACCCAAATATTAATTTGGTATGGGATTTATGACTTTGTTTAGAAGTAACTCAAGAGTTTGGTTTAGAGTGGGTCTTATGGCTTCTTTAGGAAGTAGCCTAAATATTTAAATTTGGTTTGGGACTTACGGCTTTCATAGAAAGTAGCCCGAGGATTTAAATTTGAAATGGGGCTTATTGCTCTATTTATGAGTTGCCTAAGGATGGGTCATACAACCTAACTCTACAACAAATTTATCCTAAAATTCAATTATTTGGGTAGGTCTTATGACTTCCCTTAAGAAGTAGCCTAAATAGAAGGTCTTACAACTTAATCCTTTTTAGACTAAGATGCCCATAGGTTTGAATTAGATTATTTGGAATTTAGGATCATTGTTATTTATTTAACAATTTTCTTAAGACATGGGACTTACAACTTCACTTAAAAGTAGCACTCTAGTGGATCTTACAATCTAATCCTATAAAGGATGCTCATAGGTTTAAATTTGATTGTTTGGATTAGATTTATGTTAGGTCTTATGACTTCCCTTAGAAAGTTGCCTGGTTATTTATAGGATTGTTAAGGTCTATATACTTCATTTTAAAAAGTTTTCCTAACGCATGGGACTTACAACTTCACTTAAAAGTGGCTCATTGGTGGGTTTTACAACCTAACCCTATAGGCTAGGATGCCCGGGTGAGGGGTCTAGGTTTGTGTTATCATATAAATATTTTTCTCTAAGGTTGAATTTATGACTTTTATTATAAGTGGTCGATATTTTAATGGGGGTTAGGGGTTAGGTCAATTTTTACCTAAAGATTTCCCCTAAAGCTGGATAGTGGGTCTTACAACCAAGTTCTTATAAACAAGGCTGTCCAAAAGTTTTAATTATTAAATTATGTGATAATAGTTGCTTGTATAATATTTGGAGATTTATTATGTACTTATTTGAGTTAGTTTGAGTTTATAATTTTAACACTTCGGGGTTTTGAGACTGAGTTAGTATTTTAGTTGTTTTGTACTTGTAGTCTTTTACTACTGTAGTCCACTACTTTACCTATTTTTTTAGAATTATTGCTCTACTAGCTTTTTTGTACTTAATTTTTCTTGCTTTTTAGTACCTTATTCATTTTGCAGTAGGTAGATATATTATTTTCTAGCATTAATTTGATTTATTTATGATGCATTGATTCTTGTTTTACTTATTTACATGTATGTGGTACTTGCAACAATTTAGGAAGCTCGCAAATAATTGTAAGAGCTTATGCTACTTTGGAGTTTTATTCAAGAGCACTAAAGAGTTTGAGTTTGAATTATTGTTGGAGAGTTTGAGAGAGCTTTTATTTGGAGAAGTTGTAAAGTTGTTTGGAGATTTTTGAGTTTTTGTACAGGGTTGGGCTGTATGTATCAAATAGTGGAAAAATATTCTCCCCCTCCCCTCCGTTTTGATTTATTACATTTTTTAATTAACAAATAATTCAATTTTGATTAATTAACTTAATTAACCAAAAAGTCTTTAATAATAATTTCTTTTAAATAATAGCTCTCAGATTTTAAAACTCATAAAAAAATATTGTATTTAAATCTTTCATTAAAAATGTCATCGTATTTTAAATCTTGGATTTTTCTTTAATCAATCAATTAATTTAAATTAACTTTAATTAATTTAATTTATTTTTTATTAATCAAAAATTTAAATTTAATTACTCTATAATTATTCCCAAAAAAAGTTATGTAATTTTCTTGAAATTTCAGCAGCCTTTCAGCGTCTCCTCCCCACTAAGGGAGAAATCAGAATGACAACTGCCAAAATTTATTCCTACCCGGACCTAAGATCGATGACATAGGGTCTTCAAATTAAAACCACCCCAGTTGGATCTAAGATACAATGGCTCGGGGTCTTCAGATTTAAACCATCTGTCCGTATTAAAAATCAACGGCGCAGGTTTTCAAATTTTAAAACCATATGCCGAGATCTAAGATAGATGGTGCGAGTCTTCGATTTGAACATTCCTAACCGTACCTAAGGTCTACGGTACAGGTCTTTGACACCTGTTGAAAAAAAGTCTTCTTCTCTTTTTTTGTTTCTTCTTCTTCATTTTTTTTCCTTCCTTTTTTTATATATAACATTATATATATATATATATATATATATATTATAACATAATATATAACATTATATTATATTATAATTTATCTATATAATTGTAATGTGATAAAGATAAGAGAAGGAGCCCGATCAAGAATGGCTTGGAGGCGGGGGGCATGCACAGGGGGGCTTTAGCCGGCTGGAGTTGATTGATGTGGTCGATCGGCGTCAAATACAGGTCAAGGCGTGGGAGGCAAAGTCGAATAGTAATGGGAGACAAAGAAGTTACGTGTGCAATCCCTATACTACCTGCAAAGAAACGAAGACAAATAATAAACGAAGGAGCCAGAGAGAAACTCATGCAATCTCTTTATCTTTTTTGAAGCAACGAAGATGAACCACAATGAAGAAAAGATAAGGACACTTCTTCCAAAGCCACAAAGTCGAACATCAACGTTGGAGTCAGAGGAGCGAAGCGAGCAAATGTAAGTTTTTTTCTTCTTCAATCCTTTTCCCCTTTTTATCTTGTGATTCGTCAAATAGCAGTTATGGAGATGAAGATCGACATCGTTTGGCTAGTTGGGGCCGGTGGAGGTAGTGAAGCGATTATTCGATTTAATTTTTTTTATTTTGGTTCTCCTTTTTTTTTAATTCAACAAATTTCCTCCTAATGAATTTGTTGTGTGACTTTCATAAAATGAATTCGTTATAATATCTCTGGATAGTTAGCATTTCTATTCTTTAATACTTTTCTTTTCTTTCAATCTTTTAAATTGATTAAGGTAGCTCAATCTTTTGATTTGCGAGCATGCAAAATTTAGAGGTCCGACCCTTAGGCTTGTTGAACCACTGGATTTTAGCTCGACCATAGGTTTACGAGTCTTAAAGATTTTAAAGGTTTGGTCTTTAGGCTTAATAAACCAATGGGTTGTAGCTCGACCTTTAGGTTTATGAGCATATATGTTTTACAAAGTTCGGCCATAAGGCTTATTGAACTTTATGAATTTAGCTCAACCATTAGGTTTATGAGCGTAGAAGATTTTAAAGGTTCAACCCTTAGGCTTATTAAACCAATGAGTTTTAGCTCGACTCTTAGGTTTATGATCATTAAAATTTTCAAAGGTTCGGCCCTTAGGCTTATTGAACATATATTTTACTTTAACCATTTAGGTTGATGAAAATAGCTTGACCCTTTAGTTTATGAACATAGAAAATTTTAAAGTTCGACCCTTAGGCTTGTTGAACTTCATGGATTTTAGCTTGACCCTTAGGTTTATGAGCATAGGAGATTTTAAAATTTGGCCATTAGGCTTATTGAACTTTATGGGTTTAGCTCGACCCTTAGGTTTATGAGTACAAAAAAATTTCAAAGGTTCAGCTCTTAGGATTATTGAACCAATAGATTTTAGCTTGACCATTAGAATTATAAGCATAGAAGTTTTCATAATTCCCTTATTTTTATTTTGTAAAGGAGATAAAATTGCCTCATGCCTTTTTAGAAAGGGATTGGATTTATCTTCACATGACAAGAGAATAAAAAAAATTATCTCCTATCTTTTACGAGAGAATTAAATTTATCTCATACATTATAGGAGAATATTAAAATTGCCTCCTATCTTTCAGGCGGGGGATTGCATTTATCACCTGCTTTACAGAAGAATATAAAATTACCTCCTATCTTTCAGGAGTGGAGTAAATTTTATTTTGCTCCTTTTAGGGGAAATATAAAAATTGCCTCATGTCTTTTTAGGAGGGAATTTAGAAGAATTTTGCCTGGTAGGAAGATTTTCATACATAACATTTTTATGTGTAATATTTTTTCAGATATTGACCATTAATTGGTGGCATGGGTCTTTGATGTTTTAGGTCTATAAGTTGATAAGCACCTCCTTCATATACTATTTCAATGATGAAGGGTCCTTCCCAGATTGGATTAAATTTTCCACCAAGGCGACGATGAGGGATTATAGGTGTTCAACAAACCATAACAAGTTCACCTTCTTTGAAGCCTCTAGGACAAACCATTATATCATGGGCCCTAGTCATTCTTGCTTTGTAGGATTCTAGAATTTGTTGAGCCTGAAGTCTAACTTGATCAAGAGCTTCAATTTCTTCAAGTCATAGAAGATCTTTTTCTTCTTTAGTTAATTCATATTGAACAACAATATAAATTGATGGTAGCTCAACCTCGAGAGGTAATATTGCCTTAGTTTTGAAAACCAATGAGTATGGGATGGCTTGCATTACAATTTTATAAGTGGTACGATATGCCTAGAGAGCTTCTATCAATTTATCATGCCACACTCTTTTATTTTTAGAGAGATTTTTCTTAACCACATTAACTAAAGTTTTGATAAATGTTTCGGCCAAACCATTGGCTCTTGGGTTATATATCAAAGAATAATGCTAATCTTTTTTATGTCATTCGATAAATTTGTAGATTTTAGCACTTTTAAAGGTCTTACTATTGTCAGATATAACTCGTCGTGGTACTCCAAATCGATAGATAATGTTATCTCAAAAGAATTTCATCACATTGTCTGCTTTAGCTTCTCGTAAGGGAATTGCTTCAGCCCATTTTAAAAAATAATTAGTGGCAGCTAGGATGAACTGATATCCTAAAGAAGATGATGGTTCTATAGGACCTATTATACTGATACCCCAGCTTTCAAATGGCCATGATGCTACTGTAGGGTGTAGTGGAATGGGAGGTCGATGCATGATATCTCCATGCACTTGACATTGATGGTATTTTTTAGCATAGTTGGCCAATAGTATCCAATATGTTTAATTTTGATTTTCATTTTTGGTCTATATTGGTGTGCACCATACAATCATTTGTGAACTTCACTTATGACGTTTTGGGATTTATCTGAACCCAAACATCGTAGCCACATTTGATCAAATGATCTACGATATATTTTATCATTCATGAAAACATATCTTAATGCTCTTCGTGATATTTGTGAAGCCATAGATTTATTTTTGGATAATCTCCCTTCCTTGAAATATCTAATAAATGGATCTCTCTAATAATTTTAATCAATTATAGCCAAGCTTTCTTTCATTTTCTTCCCTTTATCATCTTATATGATAGCTGGAGTTATTGCATGCCTATTTTGAATAGTTATAAGAATTGGATCCTTATATCGTTTTGCTAGTTCTTTGACTAGCTTTGCTAGCGCATCAGCTTTGTCATTTTCACTACGCATAATTCTCGTGAGAGTTACCTCAGAAGTTGTTGTAGGAGTTTTAGTACATACTCATGATAAGGGATTAATACAGGCTTATTAATTTTGAAAGCACCTATTATTTATTTGATTATGAGTTAAGAATCTATATATATATATATATATATAGAGTTTCTAAATTTTCATATTAACCTCCAACTCAAGACCCACTATTAAAGCTTTATATTCAACCTCATTATTAGTGCGATGCTCTGCTAAGCTATAGGAATATCAGAGTATTCATTTTTTGCAGGGTAATATGTTAAGAGAGTTGCTAATTGCATGTTTTACACACTTGCAACTTGTATAGTTTTGATGATTTCAAATATTATTATTTTAGGTTTTGTTATCTCTTAACACTTTTTGGAAGATTTGTTTTGTCTCTTGTGTAGACTAATATTTCAAGAAATTCAAACTCCAGACTAATGAAGACTTCAAATCAAATTCAGCATGAGATAGTTTGTAAATTGAAGCTTGTATTTTTCTTTGAATTGAGTTTGAGAGGGAGTGATTGTAATTGTGTAAATAAACACACACACTTAAGGAGATCATAAAAAATTATACTGATTATACGGGACGAACACAGTTCGTACGGGACGATTAAGTCAATTATCTCCTCGGAAGAGCAATGGAACGAGCAGGAAGTGAAGAACATTTTTTTAAGTCCTGATCGTCCAGGACAAATTTCCTATTCGTCCCAGTACGAAATGGGCTCTGAAAAATTTTTGTCTAGACGAAATTCATATTCGTGCCAGGACAAAATGCTCTCTAGAAAATTTTCATCCAGACAAAAACTCCAATTCTTCCTAGGACGAAATGCTCTCTGGAAAATTTTCATCCAGACGAACTCCAATTCATCCCAGGATGAAATGTCCTCTGGAAAATATTTGTTCAGAAGAAATCCATATTCATGCCAGGATGAAATATCCTCTATAAAAATTTTTTCCGGACGAACTCATATTCATCCTAGAACGAAGCGCACCGACTCTTAAAATTTTGGCAACTTCCTATAGTTTTTGGAACCGACCTATGGTATAACCGTTCGTACCGGACGAACCTTGTTCGTACGGGAAGATTTACGTGTACGAAGTCAGTTCATAGCAATATACATTGGGTTCATTTCAACCTGAATTAAGTAACATTGTCTACGATGATCCACGATCATACGGGATGATCCACGATCGTACGGGGCGATCCACTGTTGACAGACTTGAATTTTAGCAGTTTTTGGATGGTTTTTTATGTCTTTCCTATATAATGTCCAATATAAACTACCACTTAATCTTTTTGACTATTGATCTTAGTTCCTACTGAAAGGAAAGTCAAGGAGAGAGTGTGAGAGAGTGTTTGAAGAAGGATTCTTACTACTGGAGCGTGAAGGTTTCACTTGGTACTCAAAGGTAAGAGTCTCAACTTGTGATTTTTGATTACTTCACTCTTTTCTCTCTTTCTTCTAGATTTCTTGTGAAGAAGATCTGTCAAGGAGATCCAGTTCTCTAACAACACTTGGAGAATGTGAACAGATGAAGGGTTCTCTACCCACACTAGGAGAGTATGAAAGGACGAAAGGTTCTCTGCCCACACTAGGAGAGTGAAAAGATGAAGGATTCTCTGCCCACACTAGGAGAGTGTGAAAGGATGAAGGGTTATCTACCTATACTTGAATAATGTGAAAGGATGAAGGGTTCTCTGCCCATACTAAGAGAGTGTGAAAGGATGAAGGGTTCTCTGCCTACACCGAGAGAGTGTGAAAGGACGGACGGTTCTCTGCCAATATTGAGAAGAGTGTAAAAGCATGACGGTTCTCTGCTGCACCGGGTAGTGGTGGAAGAGAGTTTTGTAAAGGCTTCTCCGTCTTGCTGTGGGTGCAAAAGGAGAGTCACTGGTGGTATTAGTGCAATACTCGGAGGGTGCCTCCGGGGAGTGGATGTAGGTCGTGTTTGACCGAACCACTATAAATCTCATGTCTTTTATTTTTCAGCAACTTTTATTTTTGTTTTACTGTTTCTAACTTGTGGTTGAAAAATCTTTTTCTATAAAATTTACTAAAGTTAAAATTCTCAGTTTTAAAGTTTAAAAGAGGGTAAAATTTTTAATTACCAATTAACCCCCCCTCTTGGTTAGACGCTGGGACATAAGCTTAGGTTTAACAACCTAATTCATATTGAACAAGTTTCAACATAATGAATATAGGGCCAATGCCCACTTGGATTATTAGAAACTTAGGTGTCCTTACTAGTTTTATTATTAAAGCCCTATCAAAATAGAGCTCCCATTCTTGCATATTTTCTCCTTCTTATACTTCAATTGTTTGCTCATCTGACAATTCATCATTTAGTGGAGAATCTGTAGGTAATGGATGGGCTGCTAGAAAATCAATTAGAGCCTGTCCTTTCACCACTTTTTGTGGCATATATGTTATGTCAAATTGCATTAGCAAGATATCCCATTTAGATAGACGACTAGTGAGAGTGGGTCTAGTTATTAGAAATTTTAATGGATCCACTTTAGATATTAAAATGATTTTATGAGATAACATATAATGTCATAGTTTTTGAGTGGCAAAGATCAATGATAGGCGTTGCTTTTTAAATGGTGAATATTTAGATTCTACCCCTATTAATCATCAACTAATATAATAAAGGGCATTTTCTTTGTCATTTTCATTTGTTTGTGCTAGCAATGCTCAGAATGATTCTTCAAGAGTAGCTCTATATAGGATTAGGAGTTTCCCTAGGATTGGGGTAGCAAGGATAGGAAGATTCAATAGATATTACTTTATGCTATTAAATGCCTCTTGTAAGTATCATCCCACATGAAAGGATATCTTTCTTTATCAATCATGAAAAGGGTTGGCATCTATCCGAGAGATTAGATATAAATCTTCGGATATATGCCAATCTTTCTTGTAATGAACGAAGTTGTCTTAGAGTTTTTGGAGGTGGCATTTCCACTATTGCTTAAATTTTATCGGGATCAATTTTGATCCCTCTATGGCGTATAATAAATCCAATAAATTTACTAGATGATAAACCAAAAGATCATTTAGGTGGATTCATTTTCAAATTAAATCTGTGAATCTTTTAAAATACAATTTTGAGATCATTTACATGTTCATATTTATCTTTACTTTTTATAACAATCATTGACATAATATTCTATATCCTTATAGATAAGATCATTAAAGATCCAGGTCATCGCTCTTTGGTAGGTAGCTCCCGCATTCTTCAAACTGAATGACATCACTTTGTAGCAATATATACCAATGGGAGTTTATAATGAGGTATGTTTTTCATCCTCTAGATCCATTTTGATTTGATTAAAGCCTGATGGTCCATCGATGAATGACAATATATCATAATTCAATGTGTTATCGACCATAAGTTCTATATTAGGTAGTGGGAAATCATCTTTTTAGCATGCTTTGTTCAAATCTAGGTAGTTTATACATACACAAATTTGACCATTCTTTTTCTTTACTAGAACGATATTGGCAATCCAATTAGCATACTTCTCTTCTCGAATAAAACTAGCTTCAATAAACTTCTTGGTTTCAGCAATGACTTGTTCTTCAATTTTAAGTTGCATTCTCCTGGGTGCTTGCTTAACAGTTGAATTTTTATATTAATGGAGAGTTTATTCATTGCCACCTTTGGTGATAAACCAGACATTTTAGTATAGTCCATATGAAACAGTCTTTGTATTAAAAAACTAACATTCTTAGCTCCTTAACTTTATCTTGCGAGAGGTTAGAGCTAATGAATGTAGGTTTCGGATCTTCTTCAATACCCAAATTTGTTTCTTTGAGCTCATCTATAGTAGCTTGGCCACCTTCTTCAAATTCATTTACAGCTTCTTTTAGATCCACAATTAAATCTTCAAATTGATTTTCAGGTTTTGATGGTCCCTCCTCCTTGTCTGTTATACTGTAGGAGGTCACATACATAAGAAGTGGACGTCGAGGGTATTCAAGGTAGTGGTAGGATGCTTCTCGTGTGAGACATGACTATTGAACATATCCAGGCCCCCATGTTGTAGATAAACCATGGCCAATAGGTCTTTGTGCATGCTCGTTGTGCCAAAATTTTCTAAAATAATGAGCTCGTTTGTTTATTTGCACGAAAAATACATTTATCTCCATGAGTTTTCTCAAGTTGGGTGGAGGATATTGAGGAATAATTATTCACATATCTTCATAGTCCCATTCATCTTTATTTTCTATTTCATGAGTAGCATGATGTGGTATCACCCTTGATTCATAAAAAATGGATCCATGTTTATTGAGACCTCTTTTGGGGGTAACATAGAAAGTTTTTTATATTTTTATGTTTGTACTTGGCGAGGTAGTCAATATTTTGGAATGTGCCTCTGACATTTATATTTGTAGGTCTCTGTTCTTCAGACACTTATCATTGAAATTAATACTTTCTACAATTTCTTAGATATAGAATTGGGTCATGGGTCCCCTTCCTTCAAAAGTTCTATAGTATCCTAGGGTTGATAAAGGAATTCTTCTTCTCCTTTAATGGTTGATTTTCTTGAACACCATACCTTATTTGCGTGATTAGCTTCATAATCAAAAGGGATGGAGGATAGTTCACTCTTTCTTTTCCCTATGATCAAGGGTTTAAAAGTTGTAGAGATATTATCCTCTTCAGCATCACTATCGAGATGAGGCACTGAGCAAAATTGCTTTGATTTATTATTGTCTTTTTCTTTCAACTTTTTCTTGTCGAGCATAACAGTCTGAATTTTTGGAAGTTCATTACCTTTTGACTTTTAAGCTCTAAAGTACTTGGCATCATCATAGATTTTGACTTCATGCACTAAGAATTATTGTTCATCCCCATTAATGTGATATTCTTCATTATCTTGAATGTATTTCATACATTGATGAAGTGTTGAGGGCACTATACCATACTCGTGGAGCCATAGTCTTCCAAGAAATGCTTTATATGATGTGTTGGAATCAATGATGTGAAATGTTGCCTCTATATTAAGTTCCCCAATGTTCAAAGGCAAAACCAAAGACCTCAGGATTCTTTGCTGTTGCTCGTTGAATCCCTAAAGAAACACAATACTTCTATTCAAATACTATACATCTAGGGCCAATCCTTGGAGAATTTTGAGGCTCATTAAATTAATAAAGGAAACTGGATCAATCAAAATTCTATTTATTTCAATATTATTACCTTCATAGTAACATATAATGGCTGATTATGATCTGCAGTTCCCAAGAGCAGATCACTATCTTAAAAAGTGAATATAGCAGTATTCTGCATATGTAAAGCTTCTTTTAAATTTTGCTCAGCAAAGAATGCCTCATAATGTTCAGGATTTTGCAAAGCCTTAATGAGGGTTTCCCGAAGGTTCTTAGACATTAGAAGGACATCATAGAGATGAGATAATATGTTGCAAAGCCTTAATGAGGGTTTCCCGAAGGTTCTTAGACATTAGAAGGAGATCGTAGACACTTAACAATATAGGTAATTTGTAGAGATGAGATAATATGTTGTAATCCACATTTGCACTGGCCACCTTAGGTTTAGAAGGATCTTGTGGAATAACGACCTCATTGAGTTGAATATTCTTCTCCTTATCCTTTATTTTCTTTTGAGATGGGAGAACTTGTTTTCCACTTCTTAGCTAGATTTGTGTCACCTCCGAAGATGAACTAGCTTCAGCCTGAGAATTTTTTGAAAATTTCATATCATCACTTTCCTCGAAGTTTGAGCCACTTTTGAGTTTTGGATATTTTTATTTAGGCATGTTCTTTTCCTTGTGATCACTTTCTTCATCGAGAAAATATAATTCTTCATCTGAGTTGGTGAAAGGTGCAGGTGTACAATGTACTTTCTTAGAAGAAATTTTCATGTCAGCTTTATAGATAGCAAGAGGTGTATTGCATCCTCTTGTAGTCCTTCCACCTCGTTCATTTATGACTCTGCAAGTCTTAATTGGAATACTCTCTTCCTTTTCTGACTCCGAGTCAAGAAATAAATCAGCCATGTATTCCTCTAATTTGATAGGACGTCTTAGAGGTTGCTGATATTCATCAATGGAATCGATGTATTTTTAATCACATTTTTCTGCCTTATTAACTTTTTCTTTTCTTTCTGAGATTTTGATCTAGGTTTACTCTTTTCTTTTTGGTCTTTGAAATATTTCAAAGATTACTTCTTTATTAAACTGGGCCCTCCTGTCAGTGAATTCTTTGAAGAAAGGAGACTTGGATTAACTTCCAATAATGTACTTTTTTGACAAATGCCTTTAATGGCTAGTAGGACATTCATCATTTGCTTTGTTTTCTTTAAGATAAAGGTCTCCCAACCACCTTCATCTTCCTGGGGTGCTTTCCCTTTCTCATCCTCTGTGCTTTGACAGGGTATAAAGGAGATAACATTAGTTTTCTTCCTCTTAGGATTAACAAGAACACTATTATAAAGCGTAAGTTCACCATTCTGATAATTCCTTTTGACCCAATCTTTAAATATAAAATAATCTTCGATTGGGTGACTTACGATCCTATGATACATATAGTAATTTAGATCATCAGTCATACCAACCTTTTTTGGTTGGCAGTATTTTGACAATTGAAAGTCAATTTTTAGTGCTTGCTTGAAAATCTTTCTAGTACACTCCTTTTTGAAAGAATACAGCTTATTAATTTTCTCTTATAAAGTAGGAGGCCTTTACCTTTCTTTTGTTTATTTTAGCATCTTTGATGATTTCATTGAATCTTCTTTTTCTTTTTTTATCCGAGAAAGATGAAAATGTAGTATTCACCTCATTTCTTTTGGATCAAGTATCATGATCTGTTTCCCTTTCCCTGGCAGATTATTATTATAGTTGAAGACATCACTTCTGGGCTTGAGTAACCTTTCAAATTTGGCTACACAATCAAGTAACTCTTGAAATATATTGATTATAGCCATCACTAGATATGGAGCCATATAATCATTTATGTTTCCCAATAATAACTCGATAATATGCTTTTCAGTGAGTTGTTGCTCGCATTTCATGTTGAGATTTCTCCACCTAGTTATATACTTGGTGACTGATTCTTCTCTCTTTTTTTAAGAGCGAGGTTAGTGATAGTCACCTTTTTTGTTGCACTGACGAATCTTTTAATAAACATCATCTCTAATTCGGCAAATGTCTTACTAAGTCATTGGGTAACTTAACATAAAATTCAAAGGCTGTATCTGTTAAATTACTAGCAAATTGGCGTAGTAACAGAGCATTATTACTGCTTATATTTCCATAGGTAGCTTTGAATTATGCCAGATATTGACGAGGATTTGTAGTACCATCAAATAAATTGAACTTTGGCACTACGTATCCCTTTGGATACTCTCTTGGTCATATTTTGCTGGATATGGATGTCCTTTCCCGACCAAGGCTTCTACAGCTTCAGAAGAAATAAATTCTTTAACCTTTTGGTTGATGAGATTTTCAATTTGAAATTTGCTAACCATTTCACCTTCTTTAGGCGTTATCAGTGTTGGCTCATATAACTCCTCAAATCTTTTATAAGAAGTGAGCAGTACATCAGGAGTAGTTTGAATATTTCCTTGAGTATTTACTACGGGTGGTTGATTAGTTATAGCCATCATGCCCAGTTATCCAAACAACTGTTTCATCATATTACTCATCTCATCAAGACGATTATTTAAATGATGGATTTTTAGATCTTTCTTTTATTGCATATATAGTATTTCTAATTGTAAATTCTTTACAACTTCTTTAGCTTCTACCTCCTTAACTTCTTCTAATTGTGGAATTCTATTCATAGATGCTGCTTGTTCTTGTTCATCTCATAGTTGTTCTTTATTTTGTAAATTCAACGCTGCACTTCTACGAGTATGCTGCTGATTAGCTCGATCAGGTACATGATCAACCATTCGGATAACTTCAATGTCCATGGGACCAATAAACTCTTCCATTTCTTCATCATTATCATAATAATTATCATCTTCATCTAAGTCATGATCCTCTTGAAGTTGGGACCATCGCTTTCAATGTATGACTGGAGAGTCGGGGAATTCTTTATAGACATGAAAACTTTCCTCTTTTGGTGTAATCGCATCAACAGAAGTCTCCTTATTAGGGGACAATTTTTGGACATGAGATATAAGTCGTCCTTCACAGATTTCTTTATCAAGATCATTTTTTTTGAGCTTGAGGATATTTGGGTCTTTTTGGAATCCAAACTCATTGTCTTATCAGAGTTACATACCGATGACCACCAACATTAGAATGTACTTTTGAATGGCCAGATTCATGATACCATTATCGGGGCCTTCGTTCATCACATCTTCTGTTATAGTCTTTTACATGTCGACTATCAAAAGGCTCTCCCAACTATTTTCTTTCATAATATTGGTATTGACTCATATTATGACAAAATTCTCTTGGCTATCGGTAGTAAGAAGGACATTTAAACACCTCATTATAAGATATTGTTGAAAATTTATTGTTATGAGGTTGAGTTGTATTTAAGGAAATAACCTCAGTGACAGATTTCCTCAATCTTCGTTACAAATTTTTATCTTTAATAGCCTTTAGTATTTTGTATATTTTGGAAGAGGCAGCTTCTTCCATCTTTGGTGGTAGTGACGGCTGAAGTGAAGTTTCCCAAAAAGACTTATTTAATTGACCATTGTCATCATTTTTTTTTACCCACTAATAATTCAAAATCGTTATTTGTGGGTACATTTGCCTCTAACTCTGATGATAATTCTTGAAGTGTATTGGACACCCAACCATTAGCTCATGATCGAGCATCGTCCTTCCTTCTAGTTTTCTTAGAAATTTAAACACTTGCATCAGGAACTTGAGCATTGTACTCTTCAGGCACTTCATCTTGGATTATATTCTAACTAGTTATATTCACGCCAACAGATTGTAGCTTGGGATCAAGAATCTTCTTTTGAATTACTGGAGCAGTAGTAGGTGCCATAGATAGTTTTGAAAATACAAAGACCCTCTTGGGAGCCTCCTCATCATTAGTTTCAGTAGTAGACTTCTTAGCGACACCTTTGATAGTAGGTACGCTAAAAGTATTCTCAAGAAGGAACTATTGAAATTGCATTACTTCAAAAATAATTCTAAACTAAATTATTGCTCCAACATATCCTGTGTTCATAACAGCTTAAGGGAACTGAACTCTAGCTCCCTCACCCAGATTCACAGTCATGAAGGACTTTATAGGCGTCTGTTGGTGGAATTTTGAAAACATGTTTTGAAAATATTAGTTTTCTTTGGGAATTTAGATTTAATTCTAATTCTAAAAGTCGAATCAACTCGCTCAGAAAAGTATATCACCCCGAAAGGCGAAAACAAAATTCCACAGCGGTGTTCAGGCTTAGAATTATGTAATTCATCTTGAATATCACGGCTAGATTCTAAAGAGAACTCGACACGACCCCAAGGGGACGAGGTATGGTTCAACTAAATAATCTAGTTATGATACTCAAGGAGTGTGATTTCCGAATTCATCTCCAAAGCTTTATCAGAGAAGGATGTATCTCCCCAAAGGGAGGTATCACCTTTCAATGATAATTCTTCTAATATGATAACGACAATCATTTTTTGACTTTTCCCAAAGAAATCTAAGAGGGTTTTTTTTAAAAGAAGATTAATTTTGAAATCAGGTGTGTGGGGTTCCAAATCTCCTACGAGCGCAAGCCCTCGTAGTTAATTACATCGTAGGGAGACAGAGTCCCCTACGGAAACTCTCGATTAAAATAAGAACGAAATTTTGTTAGATATTCTAGGAGTGATATCAAAAATTGAATAGAATCTTTTGGAGAATCAAAAGGGAGTGGATCAAAATTGAACAGTTATTAACAGAATCGAAGGAAGAGAGGTAGGGGACACTTTGAGATTCCGAAACCATCCAGAAGTGTCCCGGCCTAGTCTAAATGTTGGGCTTTACATTTTAGGATTGAAAAAGAAATTTAATTTGAGTTGAACATTTTATTAAAAATTTGGGACTATATTCCCGAAATTTGGGGTCTTATAATCAAAGATCTGCCCTAGATCCTAAATCTAATTTGGACGCTGGACCACAGTCGTCCGATCCTAACTAATGCAGTGTTTACTACGGGTGGTTGATTAGTTATAGCCATCATGCCCAGTTATCCAAACAACTTTTTCATCATATTACTCATCTCATCAAGATGATTATTTAAATGATGGATTTTTAGATCTTTCTTTTATTGCATATATAGCATTTCTAATTGTAAATTCTTTACAACTTCTTTAGCTTCTACCTCCTTAACTTCTTCTAATTGTGGAATTCTATTCATAGATGCTGCTTGTTCTTGTTCATCTCATAGTTGTTCTTTATTTTGTAAATTCAACGCTGCACTTCTACGAGTATGCTGCTGATTAGCTCGATCAGGTACATGATCAACCATTCGGATAACTTCAATGTCCATGGGACCAATAAACTCTTCCATTTCTTCATCATTATCATAATAATTATCATCTTCATCTAAGTCATGATCCTCTTGAAGTTGGGACCATCGCTTTCAATGTATGACTGGAGAGTCGGGGAATTCCTTATAGACATGAAAACTTTCCTCTTTTGGTGTAATCGCATCAACAGAAGTCTCCTTATTAGGGGACAATTTTTGGACATGAGATATAAGTCGTCCTTCACAGATTTCTTTATCAAGATCATTTTTTTGAGCTTGAGGATATTTGGGTCTTTTTGGAATCCAAACTCATTGTCTTATCAGAGTTACATACCGATGACCACCAACATTAGAATGTACTTTTGAATGGCCAGATTCATGATACCATTATCGGGGCCTCCGTTCATCACATCTTCTGTTATAGTCTTTTACATGTCGACTATCAAAAGGCTCTCCCAACTATTTTCTTTCATAATATTGGTATTGACTCATATTATGACGAAATTCTCTTGGCTATCGGTAGTAAGAAGGACGTTTAAACACCTCACTATAAGATATTGTTGAAAATTTATTGTTATGAGGTTGAGTTGTATTTAAGGAAATAACCTCAGTGACAGATTTCCTCAATCTTCGTTACAGATTTTTATCTTTAATAGCCTTTAGTATTTTGTATATTTTGGAAGAGGCATCTTCTTCCATCTTTGGTGGTAGTGGCTGCTGACGTGAAGTTTCCCAAAAAGACTTATTTAATTGACCATTGTCATCATTTCTTTTTACCCACTAATAATTCAAAATCATTATTTGTGGGTACATTTGCCTCTAACTCTGATGATAATTCTTGAAGTGTATTGGACACCCAACCATTAGCTCATGATCGAGCATCGTCCTTCCTTCTAGTTTTCTTAGAAATTTAAACACTTGCATCAGGAACTTGAGCATTGTACTCTTCAGGCACTTCATCTTGGATTATATTCTAACTAGTTATATTCACGCCAACAGATTGTAGCTTGGGATCAAGAATCTTCTTTTGAATTACTGGAGCAGTAGTAGGTGCCATAGATAGTTTTGAAAATACAAAGACCCTCTTGGGAGCCTGCTCATCATTAGTTTCAGTAGTAGACTTCTTAGCGACACCTTTGATAGTAGGTACACTAAAAGTATTCTCAAGAAGGAACTATTCAAATCGCATTCCTTCAAAAATAATTCTGAACTAA